>NC_048899.1:30898936-31041367 GCF_011077185.1 Oxyura jamaicensis | reverse complement strand
AAAAAAAAAAAAAAAAAAAAAAAAAAAAAAGATAAGGGATCAATGGAAGTCTTGTCTTTTTATTATGTTCAATATGGAAAGGATGATATAGGAACTACAGCTGAATCCTAGAACATGGCAGATGAAAAGTTGTCAAGGTAGAATCCTTGAAACTCTCAGGTGAAGCTCAAGAGAGAACAGGATAATCATTCTGTGTCTAACAGAAGATGAAAGGGTCAGACCTAACTCATCATCTGAAAGAGAAGTTTCAGAGAAAAAAAAAAATATATATATATATATAATAATTCTCACTATCCCTAATCCTCACTTTTTGCTCTTATTTGCCAGTTCAAGAGCAGAATTCTGATCTACCTGTAGCTTTTTCAAGATTACAGGAGCAAATACTAAATACACAGCATCCTAATAACTTTATGTTGATTGAAGCCATAGACATAGACAAGCCATAGACAAATCATAGACAGAGATTACTTTCCTAGCTGAAATGGATGTTTGAGTCACCTTGCTGATAGAATTGCAGAGGCTTTTACTACCCCGAGAGATGGAATAACACTGGCAGGGAAGAGTTCTGCTCCCACATGGGCTGTTTCTAGATTAAACCATTTAGCGAACATATTTGTAAGTCTTTAAATGTCAGGTGTACTGTAAACAGTCAATAAATAAAAGAAAAAAAGGTAATAATACACTGTGAAGTTTGAAAAGGTAGTCTGTGCATCAATAAATAATCATATTATGTATTACATTACACATTCTGTCTGAACATTTCCAACTTAATCAAGACATTAACTTGACTGTCAAGCACTAAAATAGGAAGGCTCTTCCATGGCACATTCCTTCACCATGAGAAAATATTCTTGTGGCAGAGTCCCATATCATATTGGTAACTTTCCATATTTTATTATTTATCTTAGTAGAGAATTGCAACACATTACCAAGATTCTCATAGGATATGTATACATGTATTTAATAAAATTATAAATATTTCCTTCTGCCACCCTGGATCTTTTAAAAAAATATGTACATATTTTATGTTAAAGATCTGATATGGATATGATCTCTTAAGAAAAATGTAGCAGACAGAATGTGAACCACAACATCAGAAGTTGTAGAAAAAGTACATTAGTTTAGGATAACATCAGTACTATTTCCACTTGAGCACCATCTTGTGACTGAGAAGAACAGTCAGTTCTTGCTGAACACTGACAGAAGACCTCAGTGCTTAAGTGGAGTAACTTATGATGACTTTTATCCTTTCAATATTTTCCTTTGTGCTTTCTTTGAACGCTGGTTATAAGCAAAGAAGCCAGTGCTGTTTTGACCTACAAAAACTGTATTGTGGAAAGGCTAATAAAGTTTTTTTTTTTTTTTTTTAATCCTTTTTTTTTTTTTTTTTTTTCCTTCCCAATATTACGGTACCAGTAGTTTCCTGTTAAATGTACTAACTTATTGAAACTATCATGATATTCATATATTTATTACCCAGAAGACCCAGCAGAGTTGTGAATTTAGCTTTTAAGTCCAGTGGTAGTAGGTAAGATATTTCTGAATAAAGGAATAATTTTAAGAAGCATCTGGTGCTGAAACATCAATACATAGCATAGTGATACAATCCAACAAGACTTTTACTATATCTGAAAACTTTCTTCTTCTTAAATAATACTAAAATATTGCATTTGTTTACATCTGAAAGAAACAATTTTAAGATCTATGTAGGGTGTGAAGTACAGTCCAATATGGAAAATGAAGCATTTTAGAACATATTGTCTCAATTATCTGATGATACAAAGGGGTTGTTGATGAGGTATCTGGCAAATACTCCACATCACTGCTACTGGCATGCTTATCAAGCAGATGTTTAAAATGAAAGGCTGACAGTTTTTGTGTAATAATTAAATCTCTTTAGTTGACAACTGCAATTTAATTTAATTTTAATCAAGAGTAATAACCACCCATAATTGCTATTATGGTGTTGCTCCATTTTTACCTAGGGCCTGGAGCAAAAATGAACAAACATTTTGCCTGTAGGGTTTCACAGAAAATTTTTCTGATCTAAGATATCCTTCTAAATATACTAATTCTACAGTACTTCCAACCAATAAAGAGACGAATAAAAAGGCAAAATCTCAATTCAGTGAAAACTATTATACAAAAACAAAGTGGGTATATGTTCCAAGACTTGATGAGGAAATATAAATCCCATTTTATTTATATTGTTAGGAAAAGTAAAGAAGATTTTATGTTAAGGTTGTGATTTACTCAGTTACCAAGCTGTCATGGAGCCACATGATCCCAGTGTCTTTTGAAGACCCTAAGAAATGAGTTTAGTTATGACTCCTTTAGGGATGTGTATTTACACCCATGGCATGTCAGCCTCCTACCCAACACCCTCTTGCAGGACAAGAACTTGAATACCAATTGCTTCATTCCAGAGCCCCATGCTCAGCATCCTCCATTCAATCTGCAGTCTGGGCAAGTTCATAACACACACACTAGCTGTTCAGTGCAGGTGACCATAATAAAGTATCTAGCATTTAATGTTGGTAGAATTTTTGCATTTGTGTTTGCTTATCTCTGTCCTTTATGCCTAGAGATTCATATAAAGTAAGACCTTCAGCAGAGAGAAGAAGCAGTAAAGCTTGATAGCTTGAATTATACTAAGCTATCTCTCCTCTACCAATCTGGTAAACCAGATTAACCCACTTTCACTGATCAGACCCAGAAGAGCAGTCTCAGGGTCACATCTAGAAAATAAGATAGAAAAGGGATAGACCAAGAAGACCAGAAGCAGAGAGATTCCTTTTAAGATTTCTTGCTGTGCTTTTCCTTTTCTTGCAGGCAGTTACATGACCAGTCTTCCGAGAGCTGCTCTAGCTACAGTGGTCATCACTGCCAACCACAGACCTGGATTTTTTTGTAACACAAAAATGAGCCTGGGGTTGAAATTTATTTTCAAGAACAAGCACACTGCGAACCAAATCACACAACTGCTGCCTGATCTCAGGAAAAGATGTGTTAGTGTATTTCAATATCAGCTAAGAGAATCCAAGACAACATAGTCTGTACCTGGGCAATTTTTCCTGTGCTGAACTTTCCAGTTGGATTGCAACTTGAAGAAGTTACATCTGCCTCAAGCAGATGCAAGCCAGTATTGATGCCAGCCATTCTGCCCTCCCAAAGCAATGAACTCACTCCTTCCAGTTTTGAAATTGATGTAGTTTAGGAAAGAAAAAATCTCAGCCTTCTAAAAATTGATATATTTCTATTTCCAGAAATGTTTGAAATTGATCACATATAAGTTCCAACAAAAATAATGCCACTATAAGGTATAATACATTAATACAAGATTTCATGCAAAATCCTTAATACTAGCTGTTACAACTTGGATATAAGTTTGTATAATTCCATTTGGAACATTAATGGTGGTGGGGGGGGGGGGAATAAACCACCTACAATTTAGACTGAATATGTTGAATTAAAGAGTGATATATTAATGGTCAGTTTAGCTCTCATGCTAATTTCAGTTCTGTGAATCCAAATGCATTTGCTTTGTTGCTTCAACTCTGTATAAAGAAAAAAAGGCACCAGAAAATAAATAGTCAGAAATTGCTTGGATACAAAATACATTAAAATACATTAAAAACAAACAAGGGTGTCTTTTTGGCCAAAATTACATAGTGACAAAGATGATTCTTGTTGCTTTTTAGTAGAGGTCTGAAGCCCCTGAAAAGATGTTGAGTCTATGAATGCAAAAGAAATAATTTCATTTGACTTGGAGTAATACTTGCTTTGAAAACGTCTTACAATTACAAAAATAATTAAGTGGAACAAAGACACTTGACATGAAAATTAAATGTTTCACATTAGGATGAATGAAAACAGTTATTTTTTTCCTTATTTAAAGTTCTGAAAAAAAGTGCTGGCTTCACCACAAAACCAGACATAAATTATTTTTGAGTCATTAACCAAAATAACTATAACTAAAACAAAAAAATAAACTGAACAACAACAACTCAGACCCGGTTCTAATTACCAGCAATTTTATATGGACAAGTAATGACACTGAAATTTTATTTCTTATAAAAAAGAAATAGTTAAATACTTAAGGGTAGTGAATAAATACCTTTCACTCACTAATTACAACTTTTTTTGTATTATATATGTACACAGTGCTGGCTAGATTTGAAAGAAAGCACAATTCAAGCCAAATTTGGAAGAAAAAAAACCATCTGTATTCAGTGTGACCATGAGTCAATCACTTTACCCCATAATAGTGAGCAACCCAAAGGCCCATTGAGCTCTCCTGACACAGCAGTGAAATATACACCGGGACTTTCCTTTGGGCAGGAAAACCTCCCAAGGTTACTTCTGCAGATTCGGAGAACCCTTATCACTACAGGTAGTCAGAAAGCAGATTGGGAAAGTAACAGCATGCTAACACTTTGTAATGGTGTTTTGTGATCACACTTTATGATCTTAGCTAAGTAGGATTTGTAAAGGGTTTGTGAAATGCATATAATACTTTAGACATAAAGTGTTGACCAAGTCTAGGACTAGGAGAGGGTTGATGTAATATTGCCTAACCCAATGTCTTATGTAGTATTTATGTAGTGTATAATGTCTTTCATTTAGTGTCTTTGAGTAGTATATAGTGTCTGTAATATAGTGTGTAATAAAGTGTGTCTTCTAAGTATAATCAGGTGTACCTTGCCATCATTTAATCTTTGTTAAGTTGCATAAGCTTTGTTATCAATAAATCATATCATTGCTTCTTTGTCATAAGTGAATGTATATTATTCCTTATTCCTTTTTCCACCCACAACACAGTAATTAAGACTTCTTATTTCTCATCATTTTTGAAGATATAAAATGATTGTGTCTCTGAATGGGAAAAAAAAAAATCAACATCGAAATTTATCAAAGGGATAAAAGAAATCTTTTTGAAGCTGTTGAAAAATGGTTGGGAACTTTAAAAAAAAAAATGGGGGAAGGCTAAAATGATATCACTCAAAGTTTTGTTCTATCAAAACTTTGTCATGACAGAATGAGAGATGGTTTGAAAGAGCCAAATTGAAACAGTTAACCTAAACCCTACCAGACTGTTCAAGACTTTGTACTAGAATGGACGGAGAGGTTAGAAGACAACCAAGCAATGGGGTTTTGAAGGAAAGTTAAAAATAAATATAAATAAATAAATAAACAGAGAGGCATATTATCCTTAGTTGTCACCTCCTAATTTTTCTGAAAGAGGCAGAAAGTATGAAGAAATCTGAGGGGCACAAAACTAATAATATCACGGGGACCTGGGAATGTTTACTATGAATAAGCATTGCTCAAAGGACAAAATATTCCAGCATTTCAGCGCTAGGCATCATGAAAGCTGCTGAACGACAAATGGAAAGTTAAGTAGACAATTGTAAAACTCTTTATCATTGCTACTTTAATGCTGGTCTTTGCCTGATTATTATTGAATTTGGGAAATGGGCTTAAAAATCATTATAGAAGAAAAACAGCCCTAAGACACAGAGAAGAGCAGACCTAGAGTTTTGCCTTGATCTCATTCCCAGCTTCATACGTTTCCTGTGCAATATGGCTGTGCTGGCAGGTCAAATAATCCAGAGCACTGTGGCCAAAATATCTTCAAACAGCATTGGCAGAACATTTTCTTTACAAAAGGGTTGATTGAATAATTCAGAATAATACCAAAGCATGCAACTTTCAGTGAAGCTTATATTCACAAATGTTTTCTTGGCTCTGTTGTATGACGTCTGGTCAAAATTGGGAAGAAAGAACTTTTGCTCAGCAGTAAGCCAGAGCAACTACCAGGGATATGGAGCACCAACAGTCACATCTTTGGCCTGAAAGCACAGCTAAGCTCCAAATGGAAAGCAAACTGTACAAAATCTTTCCATATAAAAGATGTCTCAAAAGGAAATGTGGTTTCATAGATGATTCAGGAAAATCACTTATAAAATAATTCAGGCAGAGGCCTAAAGGTAAGAACTTAACCATTTTAGCACCTTTCTTGTTCACAGGCATAACTGATACCATTTTGACACAATGGTTCAGGCAAAATAACCTCCAGTAATGACTGCAGTGTGGAAATTTCAGGCTATGTGAATTAGTGAAACTTAGGGATATCCTTAGTTGTTTACTAGCATCCAAGAATGCAAACTGAAAAGGCTGGACAAGCAATGGCAACAACACAAGCAATAAAAGAAGTAACTACCTCCCAAACCCAGCTGAAGTGAGTCAAGGAAGCAAGCTGGGAGACATTATGGATTTTCAGGACACTAAGGCAGAGCTCAAGACCTTTCAAGTTAATTAATGGAACACAGAATAAAAAAGCTAAAAGAAAGCTTTCATTAAAGAAAGGTGGCTTCAAGGGAACAACACACTCCAGACTCTCACTGACAGAGGTCTAAATAAAACATCACTAAGTAGAAATATTTCCGGTACTGCTGAGCACAAAGGAGTAACAACAAATTATAGGTCTCAATCCTCTATTGAAAAAAAAAAAAAAAATGTAATAAACTGCAAAACCTTTTCTTCATTATCCTACAATTTTCAGATGTTAATGGTTAATTTTTTACCAGAGCTTTGGTGGGATACATGGTATTTGTTATTTTCTGATTAGGATGGCATCAGAGAGAATAATTTATTTATTTATTTTTAATTTACTCTTGTATTTCTGAATGCAAAGACCATTCAAAACAAGATGTATTTATCCCTTAATTACAAAAGATATCTCAGGCAATCTCTTCTCCCTTTAAAATCTTGAAGATTTTTAATTTTTCCTTCAGGTAGAAAGCAGAGTCACATTTAACAAGCAGTAATAAATGTGCCAACAGCACACAAAGAGTTAAATTTTACATTTGACAAACACAATAGATGTTAGTGTCTTTGCCAGAAGATAACTTCAAAAAGCTGTTCAAGTTCTCAGTTTAGAGTTCCTGTTCATTTCTTCTACAAGGATGTATAGCATCACTGTAATAGATCACCAGGGCTGCTTTTCTCTGATGTATTGTTGCAATATATCATAAGAACTGTGTCTGGCAGGAACATGAATTTCAGACATGGGACTATTTTACATGTTTTATTTGAGGACACTCTTAAGGAAAATCAATGCAGAGTTCAAGAGCTGGCACTGGAGTTTGAGAAATTCAACTGAGCCTTAAAATGCTAGAGGCGTCACAAAAATGTTTAAGAAACTGAAAGCAGGACTAAATGGGCTACCTATAACTGTTCATTTCTGAACAACTGTTCAGTGGAATACCTAAAGGTTTGGCTAGTTAAATTCATCTGACTTCTAGCCCATCTGTGGGATCACTCTGGGGTCTGAAATACTTCTCTGTTGCTCAGTCTTGCTCTTCCCTCCCACAAAATAATGTTAAACAAAGTAGCCATACTGAACTGTGACAGGCCAGTCAAATAGGGCTTTTCATGTTTCAGAAAGGCACAGATCTTAAAAACTACCATAATTAACAGAGCAACAACATAAAATAGAACATGCTTTATAGTATACCAACAGATAATAGCTATCGGCCCCTTCTGTGTCACACCATCGGAAATCCCTGTTACAGAGGATTCGAAAGGGGTAAATATAGACTTGGGTTCATCTCCACGCTTGATGCCAGCCCTAACAGTAAAGTGATGCTGACCCAGAACTGGATATAAACCCACAGGTACGATAATAAACATGTTAGGCTTAAAAGGAAGTCTACTATCCAAGCCACACTGATCAGCAAATAGGGCAATCAGCACATTTTACTTCACACAACTATTTACCAGTGTATTTCTCTTCAAAAAGCAATGTCATATAAGCATTTTCATAAACAAACAAGCCCAGTAAGCACTCCTCTGCCCATGTTCTTGAAATGGATTTTCTGTTATTTAGGATGAGTTTCCAAAAAAACAAACAAACAAAAAAAAAGATGATTAAATGTGAGGATGTGAATATTTCTGCTATCCAGCCAGGCTGGCTTGTTGTTAGCCACTCCATTTGTGCAGAGAACAGAGCTGAACACATTTTATCAATAGCAGTATTCAGAAGCTGAAGTAAACCTTTCACTTTCCTGATTTGGTCTGCATGGATTTTCAGGGGATTCATAAACTTTAAGGCCAGGAGAACCATTAGATCATCAAATTCAATCTCCAGTATACCACAGGCTATTACACCCAGTTACTCCTCTATTAAGCTCAATAAAGCATAACCATCTCTCTCTTAAAGCACCAGTCTTCATTTCAGGTATCAAGAGGTTGACAATCTACTATTTTCGTTGCTGTTTTCTATATTCCACAGGTTAATCATGTTCACAGTTAAAACCATTTGCACAAGTTGTCATTTGAATTTCTCTAGTTCAGCTTCCAAGCATGACTCTCGTCCTACTTTTCTTGGTGAGATTAAAGGTTCTTTTTATATCCACTATTTTCTCCACATGAAAATAGTTTCAAACTGCAATCAAATCATATTCTATCTTCCTGAGATGCTAAACAGATTTGAATTCTTTAAGTTTTTCACAGCAATATATCTTTTCAGCTCCTAAAATCACATCTGTGATTCTTTCTGTACCAATGTGTTTCAGCAGTTTATAAAATATGTTGCTACTAGGAATGTACGTGATATTGCTTTATCTGTCTCTGCAATGCTGGATAATCAGGTAAAAACAGTCTCTAAAATGCATGCATTGTCCCACTTCTTATATCTCCAAATATATCCCATATCTTTTATTTGTGTAAATGTATTAATTTATTTTTCAGGTAGCAATGTCACATAAGGATTTCATGTTGAATTGTCTCTTGATTCTGACTGCTAAAATTACACACACAAGTAAAATCTGAGCCTTTCTGTTTTCCTTTAGAGTAAGCCAAATGAAAATAACCTTCTGCAAAGCATTTTAGAATTTGTATTTCTCTGCTTAAAGAAAAAGGCATCGACAAAATTACAAAATCTTTCAAGAGACTGATTCTTCACCCTTTGCACAGATTAGCCTGCATTGTACAGGCCACTTTCATGGGATTGCAGGGGACAGGACACGCAAATTTGGCCCAGGTTTGCTCAAAACACAGCCTAAACTGGTTCCCTTTTCCCTGTCTTATGATTTTCAGGCTTTGCTTCCCAGCACACTGAGTGTGGAGGAGGCAATACTGTCTGAAGCAAAGGGGTACCAGTCAGGGAGAACCCTGCAGAGAGCTCCAGGACTCCATTTATTGCCATGATCCTGTCCCTGCCTGATTTCTCATTTTATTTAATGTCTTAGCACTTTCAGCTGCAGTTCTTCATTCAATCTGAAGTGTGTGTGTGTATATATATACATATAAATGTAGAAAATCTCAGATCTCTAAACCCCTGAACCTGAGACTTTTGCAAAGCTCTGGTATCTGAAAAGGAAGAAGAGGATCTGAACTCGTAGCCTCGCACTGTCACCATGGTCTTTCTGTGGTGAACCCTCTGAAGAGAAAGGTGATGAGAATAATCAGGACAAAATAGCTGCTCTCTTATTTGAACAGCCAAGTCTGCTCAGCTGTGGCAGTTATCATTAAGCCTTTTCTCAGCCAGCAGTCAGTTTGTGCTCTGTGCGGTGACTTCAGACATAGTCCCAGGAAGATGCTTTTCCCCTGCTGAATAGTACTATTTTCACATAACATGATGGTGCAAATACAGCTGCAGATTACCACAAGACGATGTAGGAGTCCTACGCTATAAAGGAAAACTGGACTATTGTGAAGAAGGTGTCTGCAGTCTCCCTGCTGTCCCAGGCTGGGTCAGGCAACAACACAGCAGCAGCAATGCACCAGCATGGAGTTCTCACTGAACAGGAAGGAGGCAGCTGGCACTATTCTGCTCCATCAGTAGGGTTCAAGGAGCTTGAATCTCTGAAGATCATCCCTGGCAGTTCAGAGTTTTCTCTTCTTTTCCTTTCTGAACACTAACAAGCCACCATCAGGGAAAACTTAAATCTGCATCTAAACGTTTTGTTTTGAGGATTAGCTGAAAATGATAGCAATCAATCCAAATGGTGATGATCTATAATATTTAAAAACATTCCTAATTCATATTAACTTTATAAAAAAAAAAACAACACTGCCTTTGTATAAAATTCTCTTTTTTATTTTGCTATTTCCCAGGCCTGCAAAATCATATTAGTGACAAAGGTTAAGCTGTAGAATCCAAACAGCTTGTCCTGAATTCAATAGACTGTCACCAAAGCAACACCATATTGCCAATAAAAGCAGCTATTTCACACATATTCCTGGTGTTATCCTCCTGACCTTTCAAACATATATTGACCACACCAAATCAATTACATAAATTCATTATACCACTTTGAATGGAGCATGTTTTTTTCTTAAATCCCTAAAAATCAGTCAATGCTATTAGACTCTCAGTAAGCCCACTAGAAAAAATAAATAAATAAATAAATAAGTCCCATGCCCCCAAATACAGCAGTGTCAGAGTTAATGAGAATCTTGAATTTCATAGGTGAGGACAGCAAAATCAATGCAGGCACCTGAGGGAGGTTGTGATACCTGCAGACTGAGAGAGGGAAGAAGGTGACTACAAGGTGGGAAGGTGACAATTTGTCTGTGTGGACATCTAGTTGTCATCAAGTGCCATAGAGAAAAGAGGAAAAATAAATAAATTATTCATTCACCACTGACCAGCATCCACCTCATAGAATACTTTTATCTATAGCTTTCTAAAACACAAACAGCTAATAAAGGAACAGCTAACGCCTAAGGGCAATATTTGAGACTAAGACTTCAAAATGCACAATGATCTCCTGATGTTCTGTACTCACAGTTACCTTTAAAGGTTTTTCTCCTACATCCTGACAATGCAATAAGAGATGATGGAACGGGATGTATCTCCCCTCCACCCTTTTCACAGTTGCGTTTTGGGGACAGTGTCTGTTTATTCTGCTCTAGGCCTGGTGGAATGAAGCATGATGAGAAAATCAACTTGCGTAATTTAAATCATGTATTGGAGGTGAATCTGGTTCTGTCATCAAGGCCCAAACCTTCTGATATATTATTTTTACAGCTGAGAATCTATAACTAGTAAAGAACTTAAAAAGACATGAGCCCAGATTCATAGGACTTCAACACAGAACTGTAGGAGAAATGAAATCCAAAAGGGTGAAACAAAAACAAAATAGGGATCCTGAAGCTGATCCTAAGTCTAATAACTAGGGATCCTGAATGTAATAGCTGGAAATGTTAAGGATGAGCCAGTGTTCAGTATGAATTTCTCTTTCTTTTCCCTCAAGCTTACACACTGTTCTGCAAGCCAGGGCAGCATGCTGGGAGGAAAGATCTCTCTGTGCAGCCTCTGTTTCTGATTTCCCTTCAGCACATATTTGCTGCCAAGTGAAAAAGCTGTGTCCTTGGCCAAATGGGTCTTTGGTGAAACCCCTGTGGTCCTTCTCCCAGTCATACAAACGTGAGAGCAATTTTCTGTGTAACTAATATTCTATGTATTTACTTAAAAATGCATAAAAAACATAGTTAATTTTGTAAATTACTGCCTGCTGTCAACAGGCAGTTACTTGAGGCAAGCACCAATATTACTGCCACTTCTGTCCTCTCCTTTCAGTGGAGAACATTTCCTCCAAAACTACAGCCAGGAAAATGTCTAGTACATTTCCTTAGCTGGTAATGATAGAAATTTTAAATCAGTACTTTAAAAATATCATATTCAGATGTTATTTTATACATTTCAGGAAACACTTTGTATCACAGAATAAATACAGATAATGAAAAAAGGGGGAACTCTTCTACCAGTTCCTTGTTTCTAGCCATCAGTTTACTCAACCATAGAGGGGAGACAAGAAAAAATAAATCAAGAATGGAAAAGGTGACAGATGCAGTGATGAAGAATGTACACTTGTCTGTCACCTATCAATAGCCTGTCGGGGAATTACAATGAAATACGTATTGTATACACATGAACAGGAACCTTGTGTGGACCCAATACAGATCTTTTGCAGAAAAATAAGCAAAAACAAATGATGAAAATAACATCCAAGAGATTACCAAACAGTTGCTAAGCAATTAAGTAGCCAAAGTACATAATATAAATAGAAAGGTCTTCTTCTGAATATCAGATGAATACATAAATACAACAAAACTATTCAGGCACATCAAATACCTTAGGCTTTTTCCATCTCTTATAAGAAAGTGAGCTACTTTACCTTGTAAAAAAACATGAACATTCAGACAAACAAACAACAAGAAAAGAACCGAAAGGTTCCTTTTTTTCCCCTTCCTTTCTATTTCTGGAGGATGCTTTGACCACTACATCATTCTACCATACATCTCCAGGAATATTAATTAATCTTCTCCTAACTGCAATGTCTGCAAATGAGAGTTTGAGACATCACTACTTTTGGCTGACCAATGGTTCACACATTTTTTGTGAAAAGCAGGAGATGTGACCTCAGTTTGCCTCTTGGATATGTTTCTGTGACCTGGGGGTAAAAGAATGAGGTAGGACCACTGATAGATGTATTCTGTGAAATTAACAGAATTTCTGTGTATTATTTAGTTCTAAATGACAGGTGGAAAGCACCTCTTCAGTCTATGCTAAATATTCTGTTCTCCTCCAGTTATTGCATACTGCACAGCTTAGATGGTTCTCCATCCATCCCCATACATCTAGGGGGGCTAGAATTCCCCTTGGTGATAAAGCCCACAGGCCTCAGGAATCAGTGTTCTTCAGAAGGTTGAATCCCTGGGCTTGGATTATAAAAAGCATTTATGTACCACAATCCTTAAATTTGAAAGACATTTAAATAATTCTCACTCAATTTTAAAACATGTTAAGTGCATAAAATTCTCAGTGAAAACTCTAGGTATTAAGCATTCATTTAAAATAAAAATCAGATCAGAACATAGCAGACTTTTTCAGCTCTGAAATATAGATTTCAAGGGATAAATTTTCCTAAAGTATTAAAAAATGGGTTTAGTTATTTCACTGTACTATCTCATTTTTTAAGATGAATATCTGACCTGTAGAAATTCTCAGTGCTTTAAAAATTGACAATTGGACGTGTGTTTGTATGTGAGATGAGGCTTACTGGATCCAGCACAAAAGATGCACAGAAGTTTCTCTGCTGAATGACCCCCATAGAGAAAAGCAGCCTTTTGGACTGTAGACTTTGATAAATTTAAACTAGAGATTCCTTAATAAATGTCTCTACCCTGAGAATATTATATTTTCTGTTCTTCTTCAGGGCTTCTTTTGTGGGGGGGTGTGGACATCTCTGTGTTGCATTCAAACTTAAGAGTGAAATGAGCAATTGTATTTTTGGTATCTGATTTACACTTCTTTATCATTAATATACTAGAAGCATTCTGCCGTTTGTTGGTGGCAAGACCTTTGGCTCTAAAAACTGCACCAGGATATTACTCTGAAGGCTCTCTGTCCATAAATCAATTTTAATTGTAATAGTATAGCCCAGAAAATTCTGCTTTCATTTGTTAACTGTATATGAAGATGAAATTCAGTAGCAACATGATTCACAGACTTCATTTGAATCTAGACGTTTTACATCTAAGATTTAATTCCTATTGCTTTTTACTGTACTCCATACTTGGGCATCTGACAAATACTAGAAAAGGTTTCCTTTCCTCTTAAACAAGATACATTTTCTCTATTTTCCTTTACCTTCTCAGTCTATAAAATGCCTAACAACAAATACCAGACAGTTCAGCCAGTGTATCTCGTTACTGAGATGCACAGAGGAAAAAATGTAGAGAACAATTTAATTTATAGTTAATGCATTCCTAAAACAAAGCAGTGTGCCTCTTCAATGTCTTACTAATATAGCACAGTGTAAGCAGTTGCATTTTATTCAGGTCCATTTAGTCTGTGTTCTCAAGGAGGAGAAGAAACCTGAAACATCGCAGAGATGTTTACAACCTAGTTCATTCTTATGTATCCCTAAATTAAATGTTCCCAGACTCATCCGAGCCAGCCCAAGGGGAAAGTCCTCGCTTCTTTAAGCTCCTAGGATAAGATCTTTACTTGAAGAAAAATGTAAGAAAGACTCTCTGGGGTCATGGGGACATACTTCTCCAGACTTCTTCACCTTTACAAAGGCTTCCAAAAATGGGCTTTTTGGACATGCAGACAAAAAGTAAACACCTTATAAATAGTCTGAACCTTCTTCCTTTAGCCAAGGAACACCTACTACTAAGGTGAAGCTAATGTGCTTTGCCCTTTTCCTAACCTCTGTCAGAGGTGCTCCAATCCTGCATCTTGGTTGGATGGACCAAGAAGTACCTCAACGAGGTTAAACAGCAGAGCACTGGCATTAGCAAGAGGCAGCTATGAGTAAGCCCAGCAATCACACAGTATCAATCCTTATGTAGAAACAAAGCACTTTTACTGATGAAAAGGGATGCACACTCAGTATACAAAAATAATTCCTGTTTTTATTGCTACTTGAGAAAAGTAGCATGTCAGTGAGCTTAAAGCTGATAAGAAACAGATTTTCAACGTCACAGTTCAGAGGTTGCCTTGCTCCTTCATGCCCTACTTAGACATAACATAAATGCATTGCTTTTCTTTTATCCATAGGTCTCCCAGGTCTTTCTTTTTGCCACTGGTCTATCACCATCCTTGTAGTCACATAGACTTATACGTGAATATCTAATTTAGCATGATCTCTGGTACTTTAACTGATGAGCAGAAAAGAAAACCAGACCTCTTGCTAAATTTTTTACTCCTCTTTATTAATGAGTGAAACTAATCAATGATTACAACTAATTGATTTAGCTATCCTTTGATTTTGTTGAAGCTTTTCAAAGTCATACATCAACTGGAAATAAAGCTGAAGGATTAAACACCTCCAAGACAGAAAATTAAAAGGGATCTGACTTTTTCTTGTAGGATTAAGAAGCTGTGGTAATATAGTCCTGGAACTAAGCAGAGTTTATGTTACTATGGTGTTAGAAAAAACAGGTGATTGCTAACAGTGGTCTAATTACGAGACCATTATTTTATGATAGTAACATGTCTGGTTTACTCTCTTACCTTTTCATCCCAACTAAGTTGCACAATTTACTACAGTACCTACCAAGTCCCTACCTCTAAAATTTCTAAGTCAAGGCCTATCTTACACAGAGGTACAAACTGTGTGAAGGGCACCTGTAGATCTCTGATCTTCAAATTACAGCCAAGCCCAGGAAGAAATGTTGATTCGTACACACTGGCAACACGGGGATATCACACCAAATCATCATGTCTGTTGCTCCTACAGAAGCAGGGATCATAGCTACAGTCTTGGACATTTGAACTACCAATGGGAAAGAATATCAAATACACTATGTATTTAATAATATTAATACATTTTTTTTGCACCCAAAGTATGTTTATATGTATATAACATGCCTGTATGTGTTTGTATATGATATATTAATTGACAAACAAAATACATGCATCTATATATGCTATGAGTACACATACATTCTACGTTATAGTATACTATGCTGTCTGTCAGTAATACTTTGTAAACACCAGACAACTAAACTTTTATACACACCAGCATCAAAGAGTAGTAAAGAAGAGAAAATATATTCCAGGACAACTCAACCAAAATCCCCCTTAAGGAAGACCTGAAAGGATCTTCCCAGGGCCAAGAGGATCTGAGCACCAATTATCTTCATGTTTCATGTGAGCTTCACACTTATATTTGTATATTGATGAAAACATTCACTTTCAGAGTCTCAACTTAACTTTCTTTTTCATTCAGATATTTGTCTGTCAAAGTACTTTTATCATTGAATCATGGCTCTCTGCTTTAGATATAATCCATCATCTTTCTTGCAGTTTCACTTCATATTTTCCAATAACATGACAGGCATTTCAGTTTTAGTTATGGCTTGTTTTTCAAATCTAGACTAAATTTTTAAAAAAGATGCAGTTTTCATGTAAGATAATTACATTTTTGTAAGAGATACCGTCTCTTTTTGCTGCATCAGCTCTCCCGAACCTTTTGCAATCTGCCACTGCAGAACCAAATAAAATCAATAGGTGAAGTCCAGCATGGTGAATTTTTTCCATTAATAAAATAACTTTATTAACCTCGAGAACCATAAATTGCTGAAACACTTTTTTGATAAAATTGCCTCATCTGCATAAGAATCAAGAGCACTATTTGTAAAGTGGCTGTATTGGCTGTAAAGTTTGTGGCTGTATTGGTGCAAAGTGGCTGTATACATGCAAGATGATGTACTTGATAAATCTCTGCTGTATATTTTGCAATATTTAGGGGTTTTCTTTTGTTTATTTCTGTCAACTTTGTTTAGTAGAACCAAATTAGTGAAGTCAACTTAATGGAGTAAAATGATGTACCACTTCCCCTGTATGTCCTGTCTTTCAACTAGGTTTTGTTCAAGCTGTTGAAGGTTTGTGGTGTCTTCCAGACACCTGCTGGTGTCAGCTGGTATTTGGGATTTAAATAAACACAGGAGAAAAAGTAGGTTGACTATCTTGATATTTACATTTCTTTAGTTTTTTTTTTTTTTTTTTTTTTTCTGGATATGGCAATTTTTTTTGCTGCATCAGATTTTTGAGAGGAAACACGAAAACTATTCTCTTTCTAACTGTTCCTTGGCTTCAGTTCAGAAATACAAAAGAGTCTGGAAATTATAAAGGATTTTGTTTGTTTGTTTTTGTCCCTCTGGCACAGACAAGAAATCAAATTCTGCCAGTGGTGAGAAAGCAATTTTACAATGATAAAACTGGGCTATGCTCATTGGGCTAACTCCTACCGCATCTCTGCTTCTATTTTTAGTGGCTTTCATTCCAGAAGGACCTGAAGCAAGGTACATAACGCAGCTGATATTTGTCGCTGTTATGTTGTTCACCACTTAGAAATACTACTATTGATTTCAATAAACTTTGGTTCCGACAGCTAGAATTAGGTAATTTTCCTACTTCAGAAAAGAGAAAAAAAAAAAAAAAATTGGTCCCTGGTTCCTCTCATATGGTTGCCTCTGCTGCCTTCAGTATCAGTCAGGTAGCTGCAAGCTTCCAGTGCTAAATCTAATAACATTAACCAAAAGGTTCCTACTGACTTCCATGTGCCTTAGGTCACACTTTCAGTAGTTCAAATTCAGCATATTTTATTCCAACTACTTTGAGTTGCACCCAGTTTCTGTTAGGGAAGGAGTTTTACTTGATCTGTCTTCACTCTTCCTTCCACCCCACTGGAAGTAGGAGAGAGATATTTTCCAGGTAGTAAAGAACAACCACTGCCTTTGCCTCCAATACTTGAGCTCTGCTATTACTTTTACAACAAGGACAGGTGATTATTTGTTCTTATTCTGGAAAGACTCTCTGAAGCTTACCCATTCTTACAAGATCTTCTAGCATCCAACCTAGTTCTGAGTGGTTATTATTAGAGTGCAAGGTCTGACTCAAGTATTTGTTTTAAACAAGAATAAAGCTCCTTAGCATAGCAGAACATGTTATAATCAAAAGAAGTCAGATAAAAAAATCATCTTAAATTTCAGGTTCTCTTTGAAAGATTTTTTTTCCAGTTTATTCTTTTTTCATCTTTTTTTTTTTTCCTTTTTCTTTTTTTTTTTTTGATTCCACTTTCTGTGTGACTAGTGGGTTAGCTAGTTAATATCCCTATCTAACATAAAAGCAGCATTACAGGTGGAGCTATAATTTAACTTATCCAGGTGTAAGCACAAACCCTGAGCCTAATAAAGTCCTGCTATATTTCCAATTGACAGGTGGAAAATAATTTTTTTTGAAAAGTGTACGGGGTGTCAATTAAACATCTATCTGAACCAGAGGTCTAAAACTTGAGGGGAGAATTTAAGATAGCTGAAAAGTCCTTGGCTTAGTGTAAGCATTGCTCTGCAGCAATTAAAAAATCAGCATGTTATCAGCACTCTTCTCATCCTAATCCAAAACATAGCACCCTACCAGCTACTAGGAGCAAAAATAACTCTGTCCTAACTGAAACCAGGACAACTTGTCAATGGCAAGATACATTCAAGAACATTCTGGACCTGATGGTATGTGCTTGATTGGTATAATGAAAATGTGAGTGAAACAGAAAAAAATTATATTTTATGGGTACATGAAAAATTCTTCTGCTCTGTTTTTGAAAGGGCAAGCTCACTGAGCAAAGATGATGGTGTAATGCTGAACTGTTCTATCTGAGAGACATATCTTACTAGTAAAGAAATAAAACCAGAAAATTATTAGAGTTGTGAAATCATGTAAAGGAGCATAAACTAAAAAGATCCAAGATGCATTGCATTACATGATGACTTGTGGGGTTAGGACTAAAGAGAAGTAATTTAAACTCTGGTCTCAGACACCTAAAAAACCTAAGACCTGCAGTAAATGACATACTCCTCATGGTCTTTAAATTTCACAAGGATTACATGAATGTCAAATATGTTGGGCACAATCGGATGATCAAACACTGAAGGATTCAGACAGATAAGTCTCTCTGTAATAGGAAATGAGAAGACAACAGTCAGAAAGCAGAACTATCAAACTGTCAGGACAGCAGCTTAAAACCTTATGTGCCTACATGCTTAGCCTCTGTTAGGACTTGCCCTGCAGTGGTTTGATTTTTTAACATATATGCAAATAAACATTTGAATATATACTCACTTGATAGTCAGTAGGATCAGCCTTTAAATCCAGCTGAATTCATTCTGTCCAGCCTTATTCTTAAACTCCAGCGTCAAAGACTCATTATTACTTATGATGTGTATCTAAAAAATAAGATCTGGTCTATACCTCTGATTATATTAAATATGCAACATCCAATATGGATTATCTTTCACAGAGGACAAGTACCAACTTTTCAAAATTTAACAAGACAGTGAAACTAAACTGATACATAGAACTGTGTCTTCTAGTAGTTCAGTTTGCAGAGAAACGTATTTTACTGAGTATGAATTTTCACTGTAAATCTGCATCAAAAAACAAAAAAAAATACAAATTATTCCACTAGTCAATAAAAATTAAGGAATAGATATAATACCACAGCCAAACTATATTACATAACAAGATATTTTTCACATGGTTATGAACAGATATTCAGCCAGAATATTGCCTTAAAATAGGGTAGTACTCCATTAAACATGAATTAGAGATGATCAAGAAGGAAGCAATTTCTCATCATTGTCCTAAAAGAACTCACAAAATAGATGAAAGGTTTTCCTAGAAAACCAATGAAAAAGATTGAGCAGCAAGATGAATGCCCTCTATCAGTAGTTAACGCAGTGAGGTTTTGGCCACAGTTTATCACTTGTTACAGGAAAAGGAAGAAATGTAAGACGTATCTAAACATGTTCTGTTTTATGGTATAAGGAAAGTAAATGTGGATCCACCCCCAACATACAACTTTTACAAGAGTACTCGAGATTATGGAACACTAAACTTTATGGTAGGAGAGGTTGTATCTAGCCTGCACTCAATATTTAATTCTACAGACAGTTTTCATTTCTAACTATATTTTTTGCCTTTATCATTTAGGAGGCATGAAAAGATTACATGACCTTTGCATCATCCATTTTTAGATTCACAGATATACAAAAAAAAAAAAAAAAAAAAAAAAAAAAAGCTCTTCAAGGTAAAAAGGTTAAAACAAGCAAAAAGAGTCAAAAAGAGTCTTAATGACAAGGCTAGGAATGTGTCTCAGAAAACCCATTGCACATGCTGTAGCATCAAGAGATGTGAGAAATTTTCTTGTAACAACACTTTATGCAAATTTGCAGACAGTCATTTTCAGATTAGATGTTTGGACAGAGAATGACTCAAAATACATAATTTCACATAGCAGGCCATTAAGGTTTCTGAAAACCCACAGATGTTTCTGTTATTCTTTGATAAAATGCTTGGCATTAAAATAAGTCTCTCCAACAGATTCTGAGATTATTTTGTACATTTCCTTGGAAATATATTGGACTTCATGCAACCTATTTTGTTATAATTGATTTCAAGCCCAGCACCAGAAATGCAATTTTGGTGAAAAGTTGATCATGGAAAATTCTAGAGTCAGGTACTTCTCCCGTGGGCTTTCCAGTTGTCCCTATCAATAGGGTACCAAAACTACGTTTCTCACCCAGTTTTTACCTTTGGAGTAGCTTAGTGATAGCCAAAGCAGAGGAAAGAAAATGCTATTTTCCAAAACAATCATTGCCTTCCCTGATAACTGAGGAGTTGCAGGCAACTGGCTGTTTCACTGGACCTTTGTGAGAATATCTTCTGTCCACAAACCACCAGTTTCTACAGCTACCTTTCGTTGTCTGGGAAGTTCTGATTATTGGATTTATTTTTGAAATGAAAGGTACAACTACCAGTCACCTATGTATAGGTGATCCTGGCCTGATGTCTGAGATCTGAATTTAAATCTCCAGCTTGAAAATCTCAAGCTGAAAAAACAGTTCTTACTCTAAAAGCTGCAACAGACTGAGAGCTTTCAGCTGCCAAAGAGGGATAAGAATTGCACTGGCATATTCTAATGAGGGAGTATGCAGCATCCTTGGGGACAGAAACCAACTGCATTGATCAAATGCAACAGCAAAGCAACATTGCCCCGACTGATCTTTCAAGCCCTTGATTCTCCACCAGCTTGTCCATCTGGAAAGGAGAAGGTGGTCAGACATTGGCTGCATTTAGTGGTGCAAATTCAGTGTGGCTGGAAAGGTGCTTTAGCAAGGTCTAAATTTCACCACCTTTGCCACTGACTCATATAATATTAATACAGCTCAAATATGAAGGAAGAAAAAGGTCTCTCGGGGCTCGTCTCTGTTTGGACTCACAAGTTCTCTTTCTTAGTGTGCATAACAAAGTTTAAGTCAAACTTTGAAAGTCACAGAACAGAGAAGACTCTTAGATAACAGAAGCAGCATGCACACTGAAATGTTAATGTTGCACTTGTGTGGTTATTTTTTAATGATTTGGTACTAGAATACAAGGGTTTTATGTGGTCATAAACAAGACAACTGTAAAAAGAACCAACATCAGTAGAAGTTTTTGACTTTATGTTAAAGATGCACTTTGGTATGACCTAAACAGTGCATTAAATGAAAAATCCCAAAAGATAATTCTGTGCAAAGAGTGGCATGCCATGCATTTTATAGAAATAATAAATGCAAATAATGATAAATAAATAAATAAATAAATTCTAAAGAAATATTTTTTTATTATTTTTATTTGCTTGTGATAGTGTTCCTACTTAGCAGGAGAAGTTCCTTAGCAGGAACACTAGTTTGGTGGAGAGCAAATCTCTTTCCAAACTGTGATGCAAACTATAGCAGAATATAGCTAATACTTTAAAAATGCGTAAGATTTAACTATTTTTTCCTATATATTTTTGAATATTGAGGAGATTGTCACAGACAGATTGTTGCCATCACATCTGCAGTCAAAATGAAGTGAGAAAGCAGAAGCATTTTAGCACAAGCAATGTCTCCTACAACACCTAGTGACCTATTCTGACACTGACAATTCACTGAGAAAGGAATGCTATGAATAAGCCAAGCAATACATTTCTTTAAGATAAAAATATGGTTCAAGGGCAATCAGAAGTGCCTTCACTGACAAATTTGTCAGCATCACTCGACAACAGCAATCATGACTTACTACTGATTCATCTTAGACCTGACAAAAAGAAGAAAGAATTGCACTGAACCCTCTTTTGTGGAGATCATGACCCAGAATATTCCAGACATTATTTATTATGTAATGGATGCACAGAATATATAGGATTTCTCTTGAGATCTGGCCCCTTTTCAAGACACTCTACAGGTTATGCAGAAAGCCGCTCACACAACTGCGTGCAGAGATTAACTGGTCCTACAGAACCAGAATAAAAGTCTGCATATTCTTGAGCACCATCTACTGGTGCCTCTTCTATTAATAATTGCACAATTCCTATTTTAATACCTTAGTAGAGACAGACAGAGCGAGCACTTGCTAATTCTCCTTCCACAAGACATCTCACTAAAGATGTTGAAAATAATACCCATTAATTGCCTGAGCCCTAGGTCAAACCCATTGTTCTAGCCATTGGGGAAAATGAAAATATCTTTGCAAGTCTTCTTTTTACCTCTCTTTGAAAGTTCTTTAAATAGAAATCTGTCTCTTCTCTAGCTCTTCAATGCTGATAGTTTTCAATGCAATCTTGTTATAGCTGTATTAATTCATCTAAACCTGTTTACATTACTCTTTGTTTTTCTATTTGCTAAATATAAGTCTAATTCAAAGCTCTTTACAGTTGCAGCAGCTTAATATCTGTTTATGAGTTCTGGACTAGAACTTCATTCATCAGATCTTAAGGGAAAACATGAACAAGAGTAAACATAAAATGCATCCCAAAGCCTGGGTTTATAAGATTCCAGTAAAGCTTCTGGAATATTTTGCCCATGGAGAATAAGTCTAGAAGAGAGGTTCATTATTGGTTGTTGTACCTAAAATATGGGTCAGGTACAATACCAAATATATATTTGACAACTTTCCTTGAGGCGTGATGTATCTTGGTTATGTCAGAGAAAAATCTCAGCATCTACTAAAGGGTAGAAGTATACTTGTTACCACTTTGTTTATATCATGGGATTATTGTGCTTAAGACACAGGCAGCTATCAGCAGTTGTATAGCCATTTGGGAGCATCCAAGGTCAACATTCTGCTAATGAAACAGAGGTCTTGCTGACCTTAGAGAATGCAAGAGTAGACAATACAAAGTTTTGTCTTTCCAAATTGCCTGTCACTGCACAATCATCCCCTGAAGTCGCTAATTATGCAAATACTTTTACACTTCACGTTTGGTCAGACCTATCCAGGTATTGGCTTGTATCTTGCAAAAAGTTGGGGTAGAAAGTAGCAGAGCATTCTTTATAACTTTGAGCAAATCACACAATATTAAATTTCAGCAACTAAGCTGCTACTGAGAAGGATTACCAATAAATGAACATTCTTTAAATGTCAATTAAAAATCAACAATCCCTCAGCAATCTTAGTACAGTGGGGGATTGGTTTTGTGTTTGAAATATATAAGCACAGTTTATGATGTTAAAAAAGTGAAATAAAAGCATTTTTTATAAAACCAAAAAATGTCTTTAAGACATTAACATAAAGTATTAAAATGGTGTGGAACATCATAATATTGTAAAAATATTTTAAGCCAAAAGCAAATTTGAAGTTTGGTTCCACATATGGGAATATCTCAAATATCATTATTATTCAGTTTCTTACTCTCTTACCAACACATCAGACATATATGAAAGAAATTAAAAATGAAGGGTAAAACAATGACATTTCTAAAAACTATATTACTCCAGAGACATAAAATCTGAAAATTTGCATAATAGGAAAGTAGATTACAAACTCTTGTCTTTATTATTGTTCACTGGAAGATGTGAGAAAAAAATACTGTTAAAAGATATTTTGGTTTTCTAGTGTTTCTTTGAAGAAATCCTGCTGAGAAATAGGATATATATATGTGTGTGTGTATATATATTGGATATATATGTACAATATACCTGTGAATATAAAATGGGTATTTACAGAGCAAAATTGTTTGCAGTAACAAGGAAGCTTTAGATAAAATAAAAAGCTATTCAAGCATGATAAGGATAGTATATGTAAAAACATAAGTGTTTTTTAGTTTTTCTAGGTAATTTTGTTTGCCAGTCCAGATACATCACATCATTTTCTTTGCATGGCCTAGGCTCACAGGTTCACTTCCCCAGATACAGAGTTGTGTACCAGCATGCACATTCTGTCATCTGTTTTGGCAGGGGAGCCTGAGTCAGAGGTGAAGGGATCATGAAGAACAGCAGCTGCGTGGGCAGATGGAACAGATGGTTTAGGCAGTCTGAAGTGTTTCAGACTGTACAGGTGATTAAGAGAAGATCTATAAAGCAACCATGCCCATTTTTGTGTCTGTGTGTGTCTGTGTGCCAGAATACCCATGCCACCGTCTCTAGGTTAATGACACTTCTCTTCCTTTCTGATCTCCTTGAGATCTCATATAGGCTTAAACCTTGCACTTAACTTTTCTGTTACTAAATTAAACAATTTTCACCCCATCAGCAGGGCTCTGAGCCACCCTGTGCTGTGAACAGTCACGTTATCTCAGCAGTTCTGACTTTTCGATGTTCATAATTCTCCTCCCCAGGACAAATGGCAATGGTGACTAATGACCAGACAGCCGTAAAAAACAAAGAGCACTCATTCAAAACCAAAACATTTAAAATATGTATATAATTTAATGCCCTGGATGTATATATAGCTTTACAAGATGCTCAGCCAGTAGATCTAACCTCTTAGAGTTTTTCCCACAAAGTTTGAGTTCCTGGACAGTTGCTGGCAGCTGGCCACCAAACTTTCTCTAGTTTATTTCTTCAGTCAGAAGAGTTCGACTCTTCCATCTTCCAAAGTGACAGATATAGACTCCTGGGGGCAAAGATGAGTTTGCCAATGCACACTAATGTGAAATTTCCTGCACATGCCTCATCAAGGGAGAGCTTCACCCATGAAAAATCCTCAGGCTTCTATTATCCCTCTTTGCCCTAACCAAATGCAGTATGTTACCGAGGAAGGGGAACATAGAATAAATTACTGCGTTTCACAATATTTCTATACCTTTTCTAAGAAGGTTCCCATGGGATAAAAATTATTATATTTTTAAACAGTCCTACATTTGAAAAAAAAAATTCTCTTGCAATGTTTTATATTCTAAAATAGATATGAGGAAATTTCTCTGGCATCAGTAATTTTGGGGTTCCTTTCAAATACTGTTGCCATCAAATCTAACCTTAATTATGGATGGCCTGTTGCCATCCATAATAAACTTAAAACCATAACTACACATTTCAGACAATGATAACAATCGAACCTACAGCATGCAGAAAGAATTCAGGCATCTGGAAATTAAATACAAGAGTATTTGGTACCAATATAAAGAAAGATTAAATATTAACTGAAGTGCACAAAATTAGGTTTTGTGACAAAATCAGGGTTGATTTCACACACCTGTGCTTCTCATAATCAACTTGATACCTTTATTCTTTGGAAACTGCTGAACTCCCAAATTCTAGAATGAAGCTAATTTTAAGGTGTCGGCCTCTACTTTTCCAAAATCGCCTCTTTTGTAACAGGACATGTTTTGGGAGAAGCAGAAACAAAATTATTATATCATTTTTTTTTTAATGATTTAATGACATTAACCTTTCATAATGCATTTTTTATGACCAAAATACATAGCTTATGTATCACATTTGTTGCTACTACCAGTGTTGAGTTATCAAGTAACTTTCATTTCCATAATAGGTTTTCAAGATGGTTGCAAAAATGATATGGAATGTTATTTTCTATAACATTACTGTTATAGAAAATCATTCTGTAGGCATATGTGATTTATTGGAAAACTGCTTAAGGAAAATAAATCTTCCTTTTGCAAATATGCTTATTTAATGTCATCTTCCAAAAACAGTCCACAAAAAGGCTATCTAACAAATCACAAGCTACGATAGAATGTCACATCATTGTTCTTGTATTTATTTGCTATATGACTTCTAGAGAAGAAGAATTTTTTTATTGCTCTACAAGAGGAATGAGTAAATAGATCACAAATACCTAAATGACAAGAGTTGCCCTTAAACTACCCACAAATTCAAGACTGAAACTATTATAAATGTCCATGATAACCTAAAGCAGCTACTTAGTTTCTGAGGAAAAAGAACTATTAGCTATAGCATTTTCAACTCTGACCTTTCTATTATTAGTTATCAAAATCTACCTTTGACAGTCATCAGTTGTATAGTGTCTTTTCACAAAATGAGCTCCACTCCTTCTTTTCCTGTCGGAGGGAAGGGACTGACAGCACCAGAATTCACCCTGAGCCATTTCTGAGTGACCTTAGATGGGAGTCAGTTAAACAGAAGGCTTACACTGTGTTTCTAATCTGGCAACTTTCAGTTGAACCTTATCTTTTCATAGTAACTTGCACAATGCTGGATGAAGAGCAGAAGAGTTTGTGGAGGAATTCAAAATGCAGCTTGCTAGAGAGCCGATGAGCACCTCTAGGATGCACCTCAGGGGCCTCTGGGGCTCTGCTCTCAATCAAAAGAAACAGGGCTGGAAAACAGGAGACATTGTTTCTTGATCACTATTGTTTGCAATAAACCATTGTGTTTCTTCTGTAGGTTGTGGCTTACTTGAAATAGCTGCTGATTCTTACCTCAGCTCCTGTCCTATTGGTGTAATTACATTTACCAGTATATGAAATAATATTCTTTTTTGAGGCTAACTGCTTCCTTACACATAAAAACTCTCAGGTTAGCAGTCCTGCATACCTACTACCTTGGCTCTTATGGAGTTTAAAGAAGGAAGCAGCTTAGATGAAATATAATTTTGCTAATCAATCTGCTTGATTTTGTGACCTAAGACTGCAACAACAGCCACTTCCTTGGAATATTTTACAGAGTAAAGGATTGTATTTGACAGTGTTTTACAGTAATATAAAACAGGATGCACTTTGAGTTACTTTCATAACTCATAAATATGTACGTGCACCTTCTACTCTAACTGTAGGTGTAAAGAAAAAGCACAGTACCACATCAGTACCTCACAGTTTTCTTGTAATGCACTGTTTTCTGCACTGTTGTCATTTAGTCTTCATAGGTGGGTACTATGTCACTAAGAAACTAAATGGTCCAAACCAAAAAGACAGTTTGGACAATGGAAGGAATTGATGCAACTTTTCAGAAGACCAACACTAGTATTCAAACTGGGCAGTCTATCCTTGCTGACTAATTTAGAACACTTTTCAATTAAGCTTCCTGAAAGATAAATCATTACTTGGACAAACCATCAAGACAAATATTTCAAAAAAGATCAGAAAGTGGAAGTAAGTCTTGGGAAAATATTTCTCTTTTTAACGTGGAAGAAAATAAATGAACTACCTGCTCATACACTGTAAGCATTCTTGTTACTATAGAATCATTACTGTGGAATATGGCTACAGAATCAGGCAGGCTAAAGAAATATGGAAGACGTTGTACAGGTTGTGTTTCTTTGCTTGTTTTCTATTTTACCAAAACACAGAACATCTAAACTCTTTTTCTCTAGGTAACCTTAATTGAAGAATACTTAATAAATGCTCAGTACAGATGGAGAGAATGTTACCAGACTTTATCCCGTCATGACTCGTCATGAAGTTGTCATCTCATCCATTTCTCTTAAAAGCTTGTCATAAAAGTGTTAAGCCTTTGTTTCTCCCCCCTGTGCAGTGACTCCACAGTGAACTTTCCAGCCCCAGCAAGGAAATGAATACTCTGCTCTTCTCCGTGCATTCCCCTTTGCTTGTGTTCATAAACCCTGACATTTCTAAGCCCTTAATCTTTTATGAAGTTTCTGCTTACCAAAAGCTGTAGGTCAACCCAATATTGTGTGAATGATCTGGTGCCCTCTTAAAATGTGCATATAATCTATAGCAACAACATATCTCTGTTACTCTGGTGCAAAGCTCTAGCTGAAATGGATTCTGAATTTGCCTTGTCAGTCCTTTAGTCTGTACATGCTGAACCCCTGCTGCCTGATTCACGGGTGTCAGGTTCAGACCAAAGATAAAAATGTATTGTAACCTGAATGGAAAGATCACTTTCCTGTAATCCTGGGCTGCAAACACAAAAATACATGAGAAATAATATGTTTTGTACAAATGGGTTTGTAGTGTTTAGGTACTTTAAGCTTTGATTTCCATGCTTTTAAGTAAAAATTTTGCAGTCATTTGAATTTAACTATAGCCGGGTTCAGTTCAGGATTTGTGCTGCTACAATGACTGCTTGGTTTGAATTCTTTGTCATTTGTATATGTTGCCAGCTTTACTTGCATTATAATATCTGGGAATTATATCTGGGAATGTCCCTCTAAAGAAATTATAGATTTCTATATGGGGAAGAAATATCTTGAAGTTTTCATGTTTTTATTTTTTTTGTGGATATATTTAAGTAAGCATGATAAGCACTACACTTTGAAGATGTCATGGTCTTATTGTTGTTGATCATTTTGACAGCATCCTCCTCAACTATAATACAGTGTTGGTATTGCTAGCAACAGGCCATAAGCTATGTACTGTTTGCAAAGCCACAGGATGGAGGCTCGACAGAATTGCTTTGTCTGAGCTTCTCTCAGCCAGCCTGCAGCTTTGTTACACTCAGTTTAGCCATGACAGTGTTTTTTCTAATTGAACAGGTGTTTGTGGCTAGTTTGCTGGCAGGGATTGGACCCGATGATCTTTTGAGGTCCCTTCCAACCCCTACAGTTCTGTGATTCTGTGCTTTACCTTTACCTTTGTGAGCTACAGCTCTATGTTGATATAGATAGCAGTGACGAGCAGTTGTTTCATGCAGAACAACATATTTACAACTAACATCACAATGCAGCATAGAGAAAAACAGACTGGTACAACAGTGGGGCCCAGAGAAGTGGAGATGTGGCACAGAGAAAGTTGGGCATGGGGTGATACAGGATAGGACACAGGATTGGCCTGGACACCCCTTGGCTATAAACAGCTCATCCATGCTTAAAGATGTGCACACCTGAAGCTGCACAAAACAGATTTTAGAAAGAAAACAAAGAAAAAGTATATGAGATGTAAAAAGCATCATCTGCAGTAAATACATTCAGATATGTCATGGAGGTGCAGATCAGTGCAGAAAGAAAAAAAGTGTAAGAGTGTGGAAGCAAATATAAAAATGATCCCAACTGAGTCATAGAACGAGGCAGAAAGCACCAAAGCAAGCATGATTCCCAACTGAAACTTGTACGTTTTCAACCATCCTTACAATAAACCCCTGTCTATATATATGTGTGTGTCTCTCTCTCTATATATAAATATCAGGTGTATTTCTTCTTTGCCTATAAACAAGGTTTTCAACATAACACTTTACAGTACTGAAAAAGGTACTCTAAAGGAACACATATTTTGTGCATCTTCATTCACTTGCATTTATTTATGTTAGTCCCAGGTTCAGGTAAACTGAATTATTAAACAATGCTGCTGAATATCTAAAATGAGATGAAGAACAAAAACACTTCGTGCAAAAAAGAGAGGCTTAAGAAAATAAAAATAAAACATCACAACCTCCATATCTCCAGAGATACACCCCAAATTCTGAATGCAGAATTCTCAAATTTAGTTAGTCAAATAGTCTGTTAATTATCGAAGCAATGGTTCCTTCCTTCAAACAAATATAGATAAGAAAATTCCAGTACTTGCCCTCTTTCTACCTTAGAATAATTGATCAAATAGATTCAGGTGCTGCCACTTCATGCACGAGAAACAAAATCAAGATAGCAACATATTTGTACTGGCTATTTTGAAGGCTGACAGACCAGATAGGAAGACAAATTCTCAAACACACCAAATGCTCTTGAGCACAACAGCAGTCCAAGGTTTTGCTGATAAACTTCATCCCTTTCCATATGTCTGTTTACAGAAGGAGTTGGAATTATTCTGCACCAGAACCCCAATAATAAGGTCACATGAATGATGCTCTTATTTTTTCATATATTTACATGATATCAATACTTCAAACCATTTAAATAAAAGGACAATCGTGAGAGGTCATAATGATGATGGGATTGACATCCCATCAACATTATGTTGATCATAAGATGTAAATGAGATTAAATGATGTAAGGTTACAAAATGCTTTTATTTAAGTCATGGAGACTAAATAAACAAGTATCACAGTAATGGAGCACAAAAGCTGAGCAATCCTGCTGAATGTAAGCTGGACAAACTACCATATGTACAAGAAAGATAAAAGGTAGTCCTGTTTGCAGTCTGCCTTGCACATAGTGTATCTAACTGGCCTATTCATACTCCATTTCCACAAATAGCACTACTCTCCAGAGTTGGAGAGCAGGGCAGAGAAAAAATAAAATACCTTTCTTGACCAAAGCACAAAGCAAGAGTTGTTGTTTTTTCCTCTTCCCCTTAAACTCCATCCAAACAACAATAGAATCACCTTTAAGGCACTTGTACCATTTAATCAGACAAAGCAACATTAGGACAGTGGACCTCCAGAAACAGAAGTGCTCTCCTGCTCCTTCAGCAGATGGATAACAATCTTGGTCCAGTACAAGAAATAGAGGCAGCAGTATGTCCTTGTACAGTGCTTTGGGATGCAGTGCCATGGACAACTGCAGAAGAACTGCACATCTCATTTCCAGGAATGTTGCTTTTCTGCATGCACTCAACTCAAAATCAGATTTTATACCAGTGAAATACTAGAACCCAGTTCAATAAAGAATTCACTTATTCTTTATTCTATTCATTGTGACTCAGTTTAGCTGAGTCACAATGGAGTGAGTCTGTTTTGTTTTGTTTTTAAAGTTGATTTATAAAAAACATTCTTTAATCAGTTTTGGCAGCTAAGTACATTATTTACACTCATGTAACAGTACTGTTTATTATAGGATATAAAATCATAGAATTGTAGAATTGTTTGGTTGGAGGGGACCTTAAAGATCATCTAATTCCAACCCCCTGCCATGGGCAGGGACACCTCCATAAAGAATTTGTCTGAAAGTGTGGTTCATTCATTTAGAGGTGAACATTAATGAGAACACACACTACAGGTCTTTGGAAGAGCCAGCCAATGTTTCCTCTCCAGTTGCAGAAACAACAGCATCACAGAATCACATCATCCAGTAGGTCTTTCATGTTTCCTCTGTATCTTGGAAAAACTAAAGTGGAAAGACAACTCATAAATATATCCCTTCAGGTCTTCCTCACATATCTTATCTGTAGAGTTTACAAGAGCTTTTTGGACAAAAATACAACAGAAACAGATGTAGACATGAACTGTGCATAATTCAAAGCACTACATTTTAGGGATTTGTTACCAAAGGTGCTATAAAAAAAATTAGTTAGGGCTTACTTATGCCAACATAAAAGTTAATCTAGCATACCAGTATAACCTTTATAAATTATTAGAGCCAAATTGTTATGCACATGTGCTTTTGGGGAGTGTTCTTTGGTTACACTGTTCTTTATGTCAACAAGTAACCATTTTTACTTACTTTTTTGTTTGTTTGTTTTCCTGCTTAATACCCACAAGTCCCCAAGTGCTTTTTAAGAGCTATGAGTTTATCTGTTTCTCTTTCACCAAAGGGATGCACAGAGAAGCTCTAATTCCAAGTTATTATAGGTGCAAAGAAATGAAACTACATCTTTTAACTCCCGCTCTTCCTCTTCAAACACTGACCACTTCAGTGCTCATTCTCTGAGACTTTGATATACTGAATAACAAAAGAAATTTCACAAAAGTAAATTGTTCTAAGACCCACAATGATACAGACTTGCATCTGATGGCATCTTAAATATTGTCAATTTCAAATACTTATGAAAGTAGAAATCTTGATTTCCAAGACCATCTCTACCACTGTGCTGTTCTCCTGAACACCATAACTGTTAGTTAAATGTTAATTGGGGTGAGGTCATAGTACTGGAAATGTTGAAGTAAGCTAGTGTCCTTTGAGAGATCTATTAAAGTCTGGCAGAGAAGGTTTAACAATTATTTCGAGTTATTCCTAGCCTGATTTTATGTGGTTTTTGCTATTTTAGTGAAAGCTTATTTTTTACAGAATAACTTTGTTCATATAAAGGTTGGTGTGGTAGAAGTAGTCAGAGAAACTGACTCCCTTTGAAGCATCAAGGGTAAAATGGGTTAATTTCAGCAAGGTCTGTTTTGCTTCTCTACCTTCAAAGGATGTTGAATCAGATCAGCACACAACATACTGCACAATCCACTTCCAAACAAACTCACATTGCACATCTAAAAAAAAAATAAATCTTAAACTGAGCAATATTGTGTATTTTTCATCTGTGATTGGATTATTAAAAAGAAAAAAAAAAAAAAAAAAAAAAAAGAGGTCTGGTAGTTTACCTTTGTGGGAAACTTTTAATTAAATAGCTGCTGTGTGTATTAAGAATGCCCTTAATTTGACGATAAGGGGTTGAAAAACTGTTTGCTCAAACACCAGTGCAGTAAATTATTTTCCTTTTTTTTTTTTTTTTTTCAGTGCATGAATCTCTTTCTAGGTTAGGCATTGGAATGGGTTGCCAAAGGAGGTGGTGGCGTCACCATCCCTGGGGTGTTTAAGGAAAGGTTGGATGTGGTGCTTGGGGACATGGTTTAGTGGGTGATATTAGTCATAGGGGGACGGTTCGACCAGTTGATCTTGGAGGTCTTTTCCAACCTTAATGATTCTCTGATTCTTCTGGAGAAAATGATGGCCTAGCAGAGCTTTCATTCAATTGTGACAACAGTCAATGTTATTCTGTTTTGATATTATTTCACTGGTGCCTTTTTAGAGTTATTGATGTGAATGTGTAGATGGTTGTAAATATAACCCCATATTTAAGGTCACATTTAAAATGAAACCTGCTGCAATAACAATCCAAAAGACCATTACACCTAGATATCAAGAGAATACTGTCAGTGTAGGAAGCTCAACCTCCCCCTCCACAATCACCACTCCATTCATCCAGGCTAAGGCAAGTCCCTTAGGCTCTCTCTCCATTTGGGGCACTTCAAAGAAGGCAGATTGAAAATTGCACAAGATTTCACATCTCATCCCACCCTGTAGCTCCCTACAGCAACATACCAGGACATCACCAGCTTTGTACACTACTAATCTGTGCCATGCCCTCTTCAGAAAGACTCTAAATAGAAGAATAAACTGCCATATCTTTTTAGTGACTATTTTTAGTAAAATGTGTGAAATAAAACCTGGAGGTGATACACTATGACATTGTATACATGCTTCTGTAGGTAAGAAAAGGTGGTGGGATATCATGTAAAGATTATAGCTCCATAGATTTTACTCACATGTGCTAATGACATAGTTTAAAAATCAAAAGATTCTTCACTAAAGGCACCAAACGATATAGAAATATGCTAATGTAGTTAAAGAAGTAAAGGATTTCACTTCCACTCCTGGAAAGTTTTTATTATTCAACAGAGCTGGCAGAAACAGAGGTCATGCCATGTCACTGTCTGATGCTATTATTGATGGCAGTTATGCTGTCCTCTCCACTCTTTCAGGAATATTTTGGGAATCTCATTTATAATTCCATTAGTGTATTCCATACAAATGTGCTGGGAACTTCAACTACTTCCTATTTTTTTGTGTTAATTAAATATATTTCTAGGCGATGTGTTCCAAAATACTTAACTACCTTGATATATTCATTTTTGCACTTTGGAAATCATTATTTTCCATCCACTGCATAATTTGAATTTGCCTATGTTTTGATTCAAACGTAGCTTAGAAGAGTTTGAAGAAATTTGAAAGCACCTACCTAAAAAGCAGACTCTCAATTTCTCTCTCTGCTGTATTAGGTCCTCATCAATACCAATGGATTCACAGAAATTTCCCTTTCACAGGGGTCATTGCAGCAGGGGAAGGAGCTATAATTAAAAGTTCTTTCTGATTCCCACAGGTTGAAGAGAGTGTTATGCCCTGAAACACAAGGTCCCTCCTTTCCACACGCACAGCTCTCCTTTCATGGTACAATACTGTAACTCTGCATTTTCTCATAATATAAACCATTAATCAAGGGAGCTGATGCTGAGGAATCCCATGGGTCCTTGTTTCTCAGCAAGGCATACCTAACAACCAGTGTTTGACTGGAGGTCACAACAGCTCACTGCAACAAGCTCCACAGAACTTTCACTAATATAAATGTGGGAGGGAAAAGGGAACTAGATTTTAGAAATCAGTCTGTCGCTAAAATTAGGAATGAAAAAAAACAAATTCCTAGCATGCCCTCTGTTTGTGGTCCTTATCATCACAGTACCATGTTAATATGCATTCAGACATTAGTAACAGAAATAGCAGTGAATTAAGTTTCTTTACAGTTGTGGCCAGCTCTAAAAGGAAAATGATTACCGAGTTCAATTCTGCTGTTACATTTGCCATTACAATACAGCTATTTTCTTTCTATAGACTATAAATTTTGTCATTTTTCATCTAAACCGTTTGGAGAAAATAAAATTGTAGTTGAGTTCTTATTTTCAGAAAATTAGTTAGTGTACTTCTCACCAGTTTCTGAGTGCAAGGAAAGCGTTTTTTCCCAAACTATTCAGATTAGGCAGCATTTTATTTTAGGTCTATCGCTGTAGGTTTCTTTAAATCTGCAGAACTAGTGTGGTTATTTTCTAGAAAACTATCAACAGATATAAAGTACAAATCTTCATACTGTTATTGACTTTGAAATGGGACCATAAATTTATTTCATCTGCAGTCTTAATTTGTTGAAATGAATAATCTTGCCCAAAATTACTACAGACTGCTATTGCAAATTCCATATTCCAATAAAACATGTATTTGTCAAGCTGAACTAGGCACATGTCACCCTGTGCACTGGGACTGTGGGACTGATGCCAGCAAGGGTTTCCAGAGGAAACTCTTGGGCTGAGCACCAGGGAAGGAGTCTGAATCTGGAAGCCTGTTTTTCTTGGGTTTGAATCACTCCTACGACAAGGATCTTTCCTTATGACTCCTACAGCAATTTCCTCAGCCTGGTGCTATGACTGTGACAGTTGTTCTGGATTTCTCACTAAAACAAATATTTACATTTTCTTGCGTAGGTAAGTTTACACAGAAGTTGCTTAATTCTCTTTTCTTTTTAAGGTAATTTAAAATATTATTATTTTCAGTTGTACTTGAAAGTTTTTACTCAACTGCACATTCAAAGGCTTTAACAAACATGTTCAACTCAAAAATTTGCATTTTAAAATCTCTACGTTTGTTTTAATTGTTAGATTTTCTTACCAGGTCTCTTTAAACTGCTAATTGTACTCATTACTTTACTCTTGATAAAATTCTCTCTTCTTGAAAATCTACATATTGCCCTCAAGCATTGATTGCATTCCATAGTTCTTTGAAATACCATTTAAACTAGGTACTTCTCCAAATTCTCATTCTTTCCATGCTCAGCAATTAGTAGGATTGTATATTTGCCAGCAACATATGGAAATCTGGTTTAATTTTAATTACCACTGAGATCTATATCAAAGAAAATCTAGAAGCAACATATTACTGCTGAGCAATGTCTATATTACTCATGAAAAGTTGTTCCTCATAATAAATAAAATGTAATTCCCAATAGAGTTATGAACATATTCCCTATTTTAACGTATTCATTATACCATTTACTCACAACTTCAGTTATTTTAAAGAGGATGTTGCTCTTGGTGTTAGACCATCCAAAACTCTGTAGTCATTTCTGATGCTTTCAGGCAATTTACCAACAAACACTTTTGTACCAGAAGTCGGTTCTCATTGCCATACTTTCAGATCTGCCACTACTTTAGATAGACTTCCAGCTCATGAACATTTATTTCAAATACATATATGCAGGAAAACAATTGTAACTGATAACTGAAATCTTAGCTTTCAAATCTATTTAGCTAATGAAAGGAAGAGCGTAGGAGAAGACAGATCCAACTGTCAGCTGCTTGATCAACATGAAGACTTAAATACATGCAACTAGATTTTTATATGATACACAACAAAGAAGCAGCTAATATAACATTGACAATCCATTCATTTAAACTTTCTATAAGTAGAAGAATGAAAGAAATAAATTTCCTTGTTACTTTATCTCTTTCAACCAGAGCACATATTTCAAGCTCGAAACCATGCAATGATTAGGTTACTGTCTCCAGACAGTCTAAGACATTTTACTGTTTTAAACCAGTCTCATTAATTCTACTTGCAACTTATATTCATTGTCCTTTTACCAAAGACTACATGTACACTACAAGGACTACATGGACTTTAATAAATATCATCCCCTTTTAAACAGGTCTTAGAAATAAAATGAGGAGTAGCTGCTGCTCAAGAAGAAAAAAAGAAAGTATAGAACTTAGTAGGTGTCAGTGAACTTTAAGAATAAGACCCTGACAGATGAAGAGAGTGAGACTTTGGTTGGTTAGTTGGTCGGTTTTCCCCAGAAGGAAGAAAAGAAGCATCAGAAAATTACAGAAAACCTATATACCTCCACAAACCACAAACTCTTTGCAAACTACAGATGATGTCCAGGTTGTTTTTACATTTGGTGGTCTGAACAGTGAACACTGAGATTGTACATTTGCTAACATCATGGGCACAAAATTATAAACAATCCAAAGGTCTACAGCACAACAGAGACAGGTGTCATCAGCCAAGATCTAACCCAGCCCCTCTGGAAGGAAGATCTACAGACTTGCTAATGGATGTGGCAGAGAGATTGTGCTGATTTCATTACATAGGTAGTCTGAGACTTTACTTTCCATTTTAGCAAGAACAACTCTTTGTTGTTCTTTGGTTTGTAGGAGCACAATTTTTCATTCAAAATTTTACCATCAAGGGATGTCTGCTCTCTTAGATATTTATCAGAGACATAAACATGGCAACCGAATTTGACAGTGGGGCAGTTGTTTTTCTAGTGGCAGAATTTAACAAACAAAAAGGGAACTACACCTATAAAGCAGGTACCTAACTGGCTGGAAAACTATATTAAGATAATAATTTCTTCAGTAACAGAATGGAAGGTTTGAGCAGGATTCCTTGGGTTATATCCAAAATCCAGTACTATTCAGTATTTTCCATTAGTGATCTTGATGATGGAGTAGCATTTTAAAATCACAGAAAACCTCAAACCTGGAAGGACAGAAACCTGATAAATTGGACAAAGTGAGGAAAAAAATGAAATAAGATGCAGTTTCAAAAAACCAAATGCCATGTTTTACACAGAGACAGAAATAATCACCTGTGTAAATTCCAGGTGAGGAACTAGAGACAATGGGGCAGATCAGCAGAGAGGTATCTAGATAATAGCATATCACAGAAGCTACTGAGGGAAAAGCAAAAAGTATACTGAGATGTATGAACAAAAGATCATGAGAGACTCGTGAAGTACAGCTATGTTCTGTTACCCATCAGGAAGTCCTTGAAAAACTACCTCATCCAGTGTAAGGCACTACACTGATGTTCAAGGGAAACTTGAAGGACAGAGCACAGAGGAGGCCAATGAGAATACTCATTAGGTCAGGAAATGTGAGAAAATATGAAAATAAAGTCTCTAGAATGCAGTCTATTTGGGCTGGAGGAGACTGAAGCGGCACACGATAACCATAGTCGAGTACCTTAATGTTTTCTACAAAATGGGACAAATTTGTTTGTGATAGAGTAGTTACAGTATTAAGATGGACTAAGACAATACTCAGGATTTTTTTCTGATTTTCTAACCTATAGCTTTCTCCGCAGTTAAGCCTTGGCATGTAGGTAGTCTTCATGGCTTTAAGATGGATTTAAGAAGTTTCATCATAAATGAGGCAGATACCTCTAGACCTATTTTGGAGCTGGAAGATGAAATAAGTGACCCTTTGACTTTTCCTTTAGCCTGGCTTTCTGCAGTCTGAGAGCAGGGCAGTCACTTACCCCAACTATAAAAATAAGGCACTGCTTTGTGAGATTCTATTTGCAATTACAATTATAGAAGTCATCTCATGTGAGCCTTTCACAATGAGCAAAAGGATTCCAATATTAGAAGTAAACTTCAAAGAAAAACAACCTATTCCCAGCTGTGTGTGTCTGCCTCCCTTTTACAAATATAGCTCTCCAACTAATAACATGCAAACATTTATTTATTAATTTATTTAAAGAATAAGAAGGGGGATGAAACAGAAAACCAGTATTTGCTCTGAATTCCTCACACATTTATGGATTTAAATTGGACCTTTATGTGAACCATAGATGGCTCGCTGTCACTGCTGTTTGTTGTCTGCAAGAAGACTGTGGTAGGTAAAAGTCCCACGTATAAAATAAATATATTCCATTATTAGCCTACTTTAATCTCAGGGAAAGGGATGGTGACACAAGATACAATTTGAATTTATCTTTGAAATTTTCAAATCTTGACTTCTTTTCTACCTACCGTGCAAGTAATTACTTTCTGTGAAGACTGTGAGGCCATTAATTGTCTTTGTTATGATTCAGGAAACTAAAATGAAGCACAATGGGTAACAGTGCACACTAGTTCAGTTAGGTGCTTATCTGGAGCACAAAACAGTACTTCTGTCAATATTTGTTGCTTCATCTTAAGATTTAACTGATGTGACACTGACCCATGCTGGTTGGAGACAATTATGCATTATAAAAATGTAATAGGTGAAAACTGTCAGAGCTGGTAATTAGTGACAGATAAGCAATGAATAGAAACTATTCCCTGATTAATCGTTTCTGAAAACTGCATAATCGAAGGTATAGTCAGTACTGATATCCATAACAATAGGTACGACCTTTTAATTCAATCTGTTTTCTACTGCATAGGATTAAAATCTAGGTGATTCTGCAATGCACCTCTATGCTAGCTGCTCATCCACTTTCTTTTTGAAGGAAATCGAGATACCAGGCACTCCTAGTGCAGCATTCATCTCAGCAAGATTAAATAATCCATATACCTTTTCTTGTCCATCCTCTCTCAAGATTTAGAAAGGGCTCAAGACTGTATTTATAGAACTAAAATGACAAAGTTCTGTGTACTCTGCTCATATTCCTGACATAACAAACAAGTCAGCTGACCAGCTATTTCAATATTGCATCTCCAGCTGAGCTGGTTGCTACTGAGAAGGACACAAAAAAAATCTGCTGTATGAGTAGATAAAAATTGTTATCTGTAATAAATATCTGTCAAGCCTAACAGCTTTTTTTTTTCTTTTTTCTTTTTTTTACTCCCTGTGGTTTTATGTTTGTTAGGACAATCATCAAGATTTTTTGTGCAGTGTTTCATCTGACAGATAATAGCTAATTGCATATCACCTCACCTGTACATGGATAAACCTTTCCATGCAACTTCATCTAAAGCTTCTTTTCAGATCTTAAATAATGTCTATGAAGCTTGATCTCCTCAGCCATGTCTCTAAAAGCATTTCTGGTGCTGAACTTCTCAATGGCTGGGCATGACAGCTGCTCTGAGATTTATGTTTTTCTTTACTTGAGTTTGAATTTATTGAGCAACTTATTGCTGCTCTAATTGGCATACTACTGTCACCTTCTCCTACATACAAAACCTGTTCAGTCCATTGTGTCTTACCTCTAGCTTAAAAAATAAACAGATAAGATATCACAGAAATTCTGAGCCAAGGTTTTCAGTGTACCAAGGCCCCTTTTCACTACAGAACCAGAGTAAACCAGGCTTAATCCTCAGTTCTCCATAGACCACAGCATACAGGAGATCTCCAACAGCATGAAGGCATCAAGCTAAGAATGATTAGGGGACAGGAGAGGCAGTATAGTTGGAGTACAGCTGAAGAATACCAACTCATCAAATTCATTTTTGATATTTGAGCTTCTGATATCAGGTATTCTAGCTAACAATACATTAAAACAATGCCATATTTGCTCCAAATATTATGGGTGTCCTGGTTTCAGTTAGGACAGTTATTTTTCCTCCTAGTAGCTGGTAGGGTGCTATGTTTTGGATTAGGATGAGAAGAGTGCTGATAACATGCTGATGTTTTAATTGCTGCAGAGCACTGCTTATACTAAGCCAAGGACTTTTCAGCTTCTCACTCTGCCCTGCCAGCGGGCAGGCTGGGGGTGCAGCAAGAGCTGGGAGGGGACGGACCCGGGACAGCTGACCCAAACTGACCAAAGGGGTATTCCATACCATCTGACGTCATGCTGAACAATATATAGGGGTGGCTAGCTGGGGTGGGGGGCCGGCTGCTCGGGGTTGGGCTGGGCATCGGTCAGCGGGTGGTGAGCAATTGCATTGTGCATCACTTGTTTGTACATATTATTATTATTATCATTGTTATTTTCTATCTTAATAAACTGTCTTTATCTCAACTCACAGGCTTCACTTTCCCGTTTCTCTCCCCCATCCCAGAGAGGGAGGGGGGAGGGTGAGCGAACGGCTGTGTGGTGTTTAGCTGCCAGCCGGGTTAAACCACAACAATGGGGCAGAAATTAATATTGTTAGTGGCATACCTTGTCTTTGCAAATGTGAATACTGCTATTTGACCAAGGCTCCTTGCCAAAACATCCACACCTGTCATGCCTCACCTGGAGATTTGCAGCACACATTAAAGAAGGATAACCTTTGCTATCTCATAGCCCCTGAAGTGAGACTTAAAGATGACAAGTCTTCACCTCACAGCTTGTTTCATGAATGGGGTAAAGGCCTAAGAAACCTTGTAGTATGTTCATCCTGCCTGGAGTGACCATTCCCTAAGAGATCTGACAGAATCAGTAAACACTTAGAGAAACACAAATGCATGCACACAACAGAGAAAGCAGAAGCAAAATAATAAAATAAAATAAAAATAAAAACTTAAAAAGTTAAACAGAAAAATAAATAGTCAAGTCACCAACTTAGAAGCAAAAGTCTCTGTACCAATTAAAAGCCCCTTGAGTCAGTCAGGCCTCCAATCACTTTTACATTTCAGTTTACCCTATCAGTTTCACTCAGCAGTGGCTCAGATCTGTACGGTTTTTCACATCTTGAGCCTCCTTCATCAATTACATTTCTTTTTCAGAGTTTTTATGAGATTTCTTTATTGATTTCAACCCTATCCACCCAGAATCAGACATGTCATCTACCGGTGCCTGCTGTCTTCCAGAGAGGCTTTACCACAGGACCCACGTCCTCCACATCAAAGCAACAAGCCTGTCCTCCACAGGATGCTGAACTTGTGAAAGGTTTTAAGCAACAACATATTCTAACATGGAAGTAATTTAATCTTTGTGAAATTGCACTGAGTCTCCATAATCTGCACACAGATTTTAAAATTTCTGAAATGTAATAAAAATTAGAGATGATAGGGACTGTTTTGGGGTAACAGTGATTTGGGGTAACAGTGTTTTGGGGTAACACCTCTCATATAGGAAGAAAACATTGAGAACAGTCCATTTTCCCACAAAACTACTTTAAGAACAAAGTATTATTGTTAAAGTACAGCCATATGGTCTGTATTCAAAACTCAGAGGGTTGTAATAAAGTAAAAAAGAAGCATTCAGCAAGGTATTTTAAATGCATGAAACCTTGATATAGGCCATAGATCAGGGAGAAAATGTAGGAAACAAAAATCTACTGTATGCCCATTGGAAACACGTAAAAAAAAAAATTATGGAGGGGTGACACCTAGATGATTCAGGTTTTGGCTTTGTGTTAGAAATTTAGCAGTGTCATGTGGCAAGCCTGGTGTGCAATTCATGCTGTATTCTTCAGTCATTACTCAGAGTCAAGGACACTGACAGAGGTCTGCTCCCTTCCACGTGTGGGTTTTAACTGATCAGCAGTGCTCGACAGCAGCCCTCAAAGTGCTCCTCTCCATCTCCTCCTGCCAAAGCCTCTTTAGAGGACTGTTCCCCATATTTCCCTTTCCCAGAAGCACACCAGCACGAAATGCTTGCTAGCATAATACAAAATTTCAGAGCTTTGAAGCAGTCTATCAGCTCAGAGCAGCAAGCTGCATTTGTTGATCCCTGTGGCGCTGTACAGGTCTCTTTGTTTCCCACTCCTATCCACCCTGGATCCCAACAGTACTGCTTGACATTTGGATTTGACAAAGAAAGACTTGATATAAGATCTTCCATCGTCCTGGGTGAGAGCCCAAGATCTACAGCAATAAAACGGTGAATAACTACCCTGTGCATTTCCTGACAAATATAATTCTGCCTAGCTGTAAGGTGGCTTTGGGCATACCACCTAGTTAGGATCCCAGCTAGAAGAATTAGACACAACATCAGCTCCTCAGGTGCCTACCAAAAATTTAGGTCAAACTCATAGGTACCTAGTACCAGGAGCGGAACCAGGCATTCTGGCTTACAGTTCTGGACTCTGATATCTAAATTTTGCCCCAATCTTTTCTTAGGCACTGAAGTCCTTTCCTGATCTAGCCCTAGGAACTTGCAAAGAGTAATCTTGATTCAGAAATAAAATCATATATGTCATATATATTCTTCCTCATGCTACTCCATTCTCATGCCTGATTTCAGATTTACAGATTTACAATTGATATAGGGCAGTAAAAGATCAGAATCTGATCCAGACAGAACTGTCAATGAGGGTTATGAAACATAGCTTTCGTAAAACCCCCCACTGTGGGATGTACCTACTAAATCACAGCTAAGAGTAAGCCTGGAGTTGCTCCTTCTAAAATATATATTATCTTCCTATTAGAGATGGTTCTAAACCTCACTTTTATCTCTGAAAATCCCTGACCTCTGGCAAGTTTCAGATTCCAAATTTAGATCAGCATCTGAATTTTGCAGCTGGTCTCTCATTCATAATGAGCCAAGTCAAAACTGAACACATCCAAATTAGAGGGGAGTATCAAACTCTGGACTCACATCTGAGTTGCATAGCAGAGAGTTCTTTCTAATGCTTATCATGTACGCACAACCATAACCCACAATTATCTATAAATATCATACTAGGTTTTTTTTCACAACAAACCCAGGTTATCCTGCAACAAACAGTTATTAGTAATATTCAGCATAAGCTGTCACATATATAGCAATGTTAACACAGATTAATCAGTCTAAGCGTCTTGTATACCAGATAGTTATGATTCATTGAAGGCTGGAGATCAGATCTGAACATTGATAAGATCTACTGGAAGTTAGTAAAAGAAAAAAAAAAATCTTTATGTGTTTGTCATCTGCTTTGCCAGTTCTTCGCCTTTTCATTCAATAAATGACAAAGAAAAGGCTACATAAAATTCTTCTCTTGATAGAACACTAAGGTTCAGTTGCTCCTCCCCTTTCTGTCTGCAGCTTTCTTCTCCTAATGTCAACTCCATCTGTCTTCCACAGAACTCAATATCCTTTGAATTGTCTCTATAATCACTTGCAGGTTTATCCCCTTGTTTGGTTGTACTATGCCCTTCATTTGTCAGTTTAAGTCTTCGCTATACCTAATATCCTCACTCTCCCACCACCAAAACTTTTTATTCCTTTTCAGCATATTGCATTTCATCGGGTCACTCTTCTGTTGCCCTGAGATTGCTTTAGTTCCACCCAACATGACCCTTTTCTGTTTGGGAGGCAATACCTTTGCAAGCACATGCATCTTGTCTCTTCTATTTCCTCTGTCTGTTTTACACAGCACCCTGTCTCTCATCTACTTTCTGTAATGTCCTTAGAGCCTGCTTCCCTTTTACTGACATCTTTGTATTTATGAATAAAATAAAATAAAATAATAAACAAACAATTTTTCAGATTTTTTACCTGGAGTAGAGAAGAACTTCAGATTACAGTAAGTTTGTTGCCAGCAGAAGCAATTTGTGTAGCACAGCACTGTTGCTACACAGCGATTTACTTGATTAAGTCATTCTACATTATTCATTTCTGTCTCCAAAAAAAAAAAAAATAATAATAAAGAATTTTGCACTCAAACTGCATTCACTTGTATATATACACTTCACTATAAGTGAATTCTAGCACTTACAGCATTCATCTCCTTTATTCCTATATGTAGATTCTGAACCAATTCCACCTCCAGTACTGTATTAATGGTTGCAGGTTAGCACATAGATATTCAACTGATTTGTTAATCTTTGTGGCTTGACCCTTGACATTTCTTTCTGGCTACTACAACAGACTACCCATTGTATTTAATTTTCCAGATATAATAAGGAAAATAAATAAATCATCCTCTGTTTATTTTCACTACCTGCTTTATCATCCTCAGTCCTTACAATTAGTTCAGTGTATTTAGGAGAAATCAGAATTTCTATCAATAACCAATTAGATGTGTCAGTCATATTTTGAAAGAGTCACTACTCTGTTCTGGAGATATTCCCTCCAGGCCCCTGCTAGATGAATGTTTTCACAAAATGAGAACCTGCATCCCTGGAGAATCTAATCCTGGTTTCCCCACATTTTAATCTGAACAGAAAGCATGATAGGACGTGAACTGAGGATTTTATTTAGATATATTCAGTAAAGCCTAAGTATATTTTGTAATGTTCTGCCTCTTCGTACTTAGATAGCTGATGTTGCACTCCAATTGCCAGACAGAAAGAAGCTAATGAAGCTACCAAAACTACCAGCTACAACTGCAACAGGTCTTCTGCAACGAGGTCTTCTTTCTCCAGCTGATCTTTGCATATTTTATATATCTGGAGGATCAGAACCACTCTCCAGAAATACTTCTGTACAGGGCAATTGCTATGTTGGGTGCCTCCAAAAGCAAGTTTCATAAGAAGCTTTAATTCAAAGCATTTCCACTTGTTTGAGGTATAATATTTACCTACTTTATTAAAGTAATTTTGACACTGCCAATCAGAGGGAGAAGAAAAAACAGGATGTGACTTCTGAAACACCCCTAGGTGCCACTCTGGTACTGGAGGAGATAAAAATAAAATAAAATAAAATAAAATCTGTGTTTGTGGAGCTGTCTGTGTCTTGTCATCCTTGCCATCTTACTGTATGTCAAGATTTATACATACATATACATAAGCATATATATTTCCTTTTAGAAAGAAAAAACTGAAATTTGTAACAGGAGTCATTCCCACAATTCAGTCATAAATTCTAGCTTTAAATATTAAGAAAATTAAATATATATATGGAATAGTTTAATGTAATTTATCTTACAGTATAAAGAAGATGAAATGTACTCAGTTGTAGACTATCATCTCTGTATCTTATGGTCACCTATGCACCCTAACTCCACCATGGCCTAAGAACATCGAAGACTCAAATTCTTCAACAAATCTTTGTGCAATCTGCCATCTCTTGCCCCACCATCAGCTAGCCTGTTTCAGAAGTCAGCTATTTAAGGAACTGAGTACCCACTGCAAGACTCATGGCCAGGCTTTCAAAAATACTGACTATCTAACACACTGAGCTCTTTGTAAGACAGGGTTATTAACTCCCATCTGAAAATTATTACTTGGTGCAGAAGACTTCAGAGCTTCCCATTTACTGTCAGAGAGCTGTCTCATTCTAACAACTTCATGCGTGTCTTTTGTTGACCACAGGACTCATAAGCACAGGCTTGTTGGCTGTTCCCTGACACTGATCAGAGCTGTGTACACTGTACATTGAGTAATAACATTGCAGAGAAGGGTTATTCTCAACCAAAATAATTGCTCAGCCTGACCTTTTCATATGCTTGTTTTTCAAAACTGTCTGTCCTTGCATAATTACAGTGTACCTAACAGCAATCCTTTCCTACCAAAGATTTGCTTCCTGATATGCATCATCCCTGGTACCACCCAATTATTACAGAATCAATTGCAGCTTAACTATAGTTATAAAAGGTAATTAGTCAAAGCAATTAGAGGGTGTCTGCCTTTGCTTTCTAAAAGTCAGATGAAGAAACTCTGTTTATGTTTTGCTAAGAAATTTAGAAGCAAAATAAATATGTTGATTCAAATTCACATACAGATTACATTTCCATGGCTTTATTTAGTGACAATAAACAATGAAATAGAAAATCACGTACATTATTTTAGCCAATGCTTCCACGGGTCACTGCTTTCAGACCCTGATTTCAGCCTCTAGAAACAAATTCCAACCAAAGCCAAAGAAGTCTTTATCCAAAGCTAGTTATGCACGTTTTATGAGCTCGGGTAGATAAGGAGAGCAAAATTTTCCTTTCTCCCCTCTCTACAAGCCTTTTCTGCCTTCTCTTGTTCTTGCGATAAGACATATGCTCTCTACCAGGTGATATTTGAGTATCTACTAACTCTTTCTAAGCCACATCACTATTTTGTGACCTAATCTGCTCAGTATTTGATTTTGATCTAGCTAATGATGGAGTAACTGATTCATAATTCCTTAATAAGAGGTCAAACACTGTAACTTGATTAAACACCCAAAGTGAAAACAGCTTGACAAGCTTCTTAGTAGTAATGTGGTAATTCCTCTAATGACTAAAAGTAGGCCATGAGCCTATGTAAATAAAATTTGCTTTTATTTATAGGAGTAAAGGTAAGCAAAATATAAGATTTTGAGACTATATCATGACATGGCATCATTTGGGATTAAATCTGATTTTAATAAATCTAGGGTTATCAGTGCAGGATATTTAAGGAAAAACATCAATTTTTCTTACCTCGTGAGCATTTTCTATACCTCATTACATATGACTATAAAAATAATGTCAGAAGTGACCACCTTCAACTGTCATTTCCATTTTTTTTTTTTTTATGAGGTTTTACTTTAAGAGATATGGGAAGAATTTTTTTCCAACAAAACTAAATAGAACTCAGAACTTTCTATTCAGTCATTAAGTTATGTCTGTCCTCTGATTTTCCCTGACTGGATGCCTGGCTTTGATACAGAATAGTTAATCATAAATGGAGATTTATACATTCATTACAAAATATCAGTCCAGTTGGACATGCTTATGAGTCACGTCTCACAAAAATTTCAGTAGATACCCTTTTGAAAAATATAACTTCAGTGGCTAACTTTTTAAAAAATTTATTTAAAGCTTAATGATTGTTAATATATTTAAATATAATTGACATCTCTAGTTTATCTGAATACTGTTTCTTCAGGATAATTTATTCCATTTGATTCAACTCTCTGTCCAGCCAAAAAAAAAAAAAAAAAAAAAAAAGATTTTGCCTTGCTGATTTATTATAAAACTTTCAATACAAAACATCAATAATAAATTTGTGTTTTTGTCTGATCCATCAAAATGCAGATCAGGAAATTGATCAAAGCATAGATATAAAATTGTAGACTCTAAAAGTCTTATAGAGTATACCTCTCATGGATGAAATTTACTTTTACAAAGAGGGAACACATCATTTGGATATATTTAACTGCTGCTTTGAGAGAGTGGGACTGAAACCCTTCATGGGCTTGATCACCATGGAACCAAAATTTCAGGGACTGGATTGTTTCAAGCTGTAATTATGGATATCAAATCACCTGTTCTCAGCAGCCCTTTTTTCTCATATTCCTAAGGACTCTGCACAGCAAGCTTTGGCTTAGGTGATACTGCTGTAAGGTAGAACAACAGTCCATATCCAACCTCTATTTCTGTCAGGGACCTTCTTACTTCTCATAAAACCCTTCCCAGATCTGATAGCAGCAGTAAGATGGGTGCTGTGGCCAGAACTGTTCATACAGCTATATTTTCACCTCCAGCTTTTCCCATTGTGGTAAGAAGGAAAGCTACATCCTTCACTCTGTCATTTCTATGGGGGGGTTTATCACAGTGCACAAGTTGTGTTACACAAACAGAATAACTGGGAGTACTTGCAGAATAGTTATGCTGCACTGGACTGCACTAGATGACTATATTGCCCAGTACAGACCCACAACAAAGTCATACATTCAGTCAAAGATAATCAAAAAAGGGCAGGAACTGCTGCTTGTTGAAAGGTTCTGGGACAAGACAGTGTGTCACAAGCTGAAAATGAAAGAATACTAACATAATACTCTTAAAAATAATAATAATAATAAACATCTTGCTGTAATGTAGATAATTTTTACTAGAAATATACCTTGTAAAGCAAGTAAAAGAATCCTTTCATAAGACTTTAGCTAAAGAATTGCAATTGACATGGGGCATTGCAACATACAAGGCACAAATCAGAGAGGATCCAGAGGTGAACAATAAAAAGGATTCTATGACTTGAAAATATTACGTGCGAGGGAAGACTGAAAGAGCTGGTACGGGCTAGTCCAAAGAAAAGACAGCTGAATGCAGGCTTTGCCAAATGTCTTAAATACAAAGAAGGCTGCTATAAAGAAGTGAATAGTCTGTACTATAAGCACAGCTTGGAAGATGTGAGTGAAGTAAGAGGAGTCAAGCACTAGAATATATAAAGGGGGTGTCAAGCCTCTATCCTAGAGGTTCATAGAAGTTAGACAAATACCTGTGAAAGCTATTGCAACTGTAGTTGAACATGCAGGGAAAAACACTTGAAGGTCCCTTTGATTAAATCGAGAAAACAAAGATAGAGGATTGACCCTTGGCTCCATGAGATTACCCTCTGTGGCACTTCCATCTGGTAGCACTGAAATGAAGTGAAATAAATTTGTGCAGCTGATGACTAAATATGCTAAATACGTTTTGCCTTGGCTAAGATATGCTTCAGCTACATCTATCAAAGATCATCACAATGACATGATGACAATTGAAACTGAATGACAGAAGATTATGTAGTTTGATCGTAATAACAGCAACAAAAAACTAGCTGAAAATTTACCTTTCAAGGAGTCATTGATAAAAAATACATTAAAATCAAATTTGAATAAGCAAGCAAGGTTTTTCACTTTATTAGCAGATACTGAAGTATAAAAGAAGCAAGTTATAGGCTTATCTATAGCCATCAAAATATGACTGCATTTATTGTTAGGGCTGGCAGATCGCTGATAACTTGTGTCCTTGGAGTCTCAAAGGATCCTTGCCAATTCAGGGAGATTAGAGTTCCTCCAAGAAATTAGCACTAAAATGGATTGAAGGCCATGTGGAGAATCAATGTTTCAGAATATTTCTCTGTTATGGGAAACTTCACTGTATCACAAGAAGCTACAGCTCTGGGTCTCTAAACCCATCCAGTATTTTGCATGTTTTGGAGCCTGTAGAAAGGGTAAAGCTATGCAGCCAGGTGAGGCAGTAAGATAAATATGTCCCTTATTTGCATCTCCAAAAAGACAGTCAAAGTTTGTGATCATAACACTGATCTCTGAGAACATTTAATGTATATCAAAGTCAATCTCACTTCATTCCTGAAGAGTGAGCCAAGACAATCCCCTCCACAGCTACTGACATTCCCAAAGAGCACAGCTAGTCAGAAATAAGAAAATTGTCATATCCCTTTTTTGTTAGTTTCCAATTGCTCATTTACTAACAAAGGGCGATGTCCTTATATGTTTGGGAAAAGTGAGAGCCTTTACAGCTGCAAGAAAGCTCATCTTCCATCCTAATGACAGGTTAAGTGATATGATCCTAAAGCATACTAAGGCAACAATTGCAGCTCTATTCTGTATTTGCATGATGAAAGGGGAAAAATACACAGAACCCACATTTTGTTCATCTGAGCAGGAAAATCTGAATTTTTCCTACGACTTGGAAGCTCTAATCAGCTCCAGATCAACAGGCTAACATTTTTGTAGTAGTTTTTTTGCACAAGAATGAGGGACAGGTTTCAGACTCCATGGCATAAACAGTTGCTCATCACAAAAAGAGAACAAAGCATAAACTTCCTCCCCTTCCTGCTCAGCTCAGTAACATCTAATCAGTGAAAACTTATCACTAACAAAGAAGCTTCTGAGACCTGTGCAACCATTGCCTCTGACATAGCTGTAATTCTATGGCCTCTTCCCAAAACCTAGATGTGCAGAGATGCAGCAAACTGACATGATTCAGTAACAACATGCGTGCCTCTAGCCCAATGCCCAAAATATAACAAAAGGTAAGTTCATCAGCACTCTGAATCTCTGCAGCAGCAGCTGGGCAGGAGGAAAAAAAAAAAAAAAAAAAATCTGGATTACACTCCCAAATCTGATTAATAAGAAGAGAAATGATACAGCCCTTCTCTAGAACATGACTCTTTGAAAGTAATCAGAGTTCTCTTTCCAAGCTATGCTTGGAAACACCACTGCTTTGGGTGGTCAAGACAAAGTTGCAAAATGCAGCTTTTTTTTTTTGCTTTTTTTTTTTTTAAGAAATAAAATAACATTTCTCACAGAATTAAAACCTTCTTAGTGCATTAGATCTGGGGTCATTTTTCCTTCATCCAATATCAATTTTTTCTCAAAATTACTAATTCAAAAATAAATTTATTCAAATTCAAAATTTACCCCCCCCCCCCTCCAATTCTTTTCTTCATACTGTTTCCTTCAGAGAATCCACAGTGTTGAATTTGTCACAGTGTTCATTTCCATGGCAACAAATGGGGTGGTATAAAGTGTTTCAATTCAAGGACAGAGTGGTATAAAAGTGCTAGTTTCTGAAATAGAGAATTCTGACTCAAATACAACTGCCAAAGATAATTGCAAAGGGACTATAGAAAATTATTCACTAGGTTAATTTTCTTTTATATACATAGAAGTTTGCTTCTCTTCAAAGAGGACATTCTCACCTTGAAATGCTGAGTGCTCAGAATAATGTTTATGGGTAGAGGTGATTTAATATGCTAATATTTATTCCATTTTCCTTGATTACATGGCATACCTCTTTTTTCTTATCAGGTGATAAGCTAGTTTATATTAAAATATGAGCAGAAGATGCTATGCTTGATTATTCTCAGTGGCATCTGCATATTTCAGTAGGCTATGGGGTGACACAATTTATGTGAGCAGAAAACAGTCACACAATGACTTGCAGCCTAATGTATTCCACAATCCCTTAAAAACCCAGCCTGATTCAAAGGCCACTTGAATTCTTGCTGTGTATTATCTGCATACAGCCTAACTCCTCCTGCAATATGAAATTTCATTTGAAAATGTTTTCTCTCCCTGTTATCCTGTTATTGTCGGCACTTGTTTCTCTTCCTCCCTCTCATAGTAGGTGATTTTCTCTCTTTTATATCAGAAATTTCATTACTTTTTTTTTTTTAATTTTTCAAGGCTCCTGAAAAAGACTGACCATCAGGGAGATCGTTTGTATCACGGCTGTGAAATTCATCCTAAAATATGGTTTCTTCTTGAAGTCCCAGGGAGATGCTCCCCACAGCATCCCATGTGACATGGACAAAATAAATCCAAAATTTTATCCCCAACTCATTTTTGCAATATAAGCACCCTAATTAGCCTTCACTTTATCCAACTCTTCTTGTCGATGTGAAAATAAATTGGAAAATAACAGGATTTTTATCACTGAAAACTCCCAAGACTTTCACAATAATCCTGATAATAGCTAAAGAAAAAAAAAAAAAAAAAAAAAAGCTCACATAATGGCAATGCAGATATTACTCTGTGCATCAGTGATATCAATGACATGCTCTATGCTAAGAGATTGTTAGCTCCAAAACCAATGTTAAAGAGAATAATGTCAAAGAGGAAAACAACCATTGAGTTATTTTTTTTTTCCTGTAGAATAATGTTAACGTCTCATACTCTATTGTACTTAACATCTGGTGCTCTATTGTACTCTAGCACATTTAGATTTAACAGTCAATGTACAGAACTACAATGTAACTCTCAGAAAACAAAACACAGATGTGGATTTTTCTGAACAACTCAAAATTAGCCAGTTACTGCAGATATAGGTTACTCAGAAGAGCTTGCTCTACCCACAGCTTAAAGTCTTCCATCAAGCTATTAACTATCAGAAAATATATATATATGCTATAACTCATGCTCATAAACAGCATTAAGAAGACATTAATGTTGTGACAGAGACTGGGAAAAGTGATAAAAGGAATAGGTTAAAAAAAGCTCATATTATACAATATCTTTTTTCTAATGTTTAGACAGAACAGGATATCTACTTAAATTCTTTCTTAAAGTGCCCTGATTCTCATCATAGGCTGTATGGCAGAGCTCTGCACCACTACGCATCTCCTTTCGTGGTGCTTTGTCCCTCAGCCTTCATATCCTTCTAACAACAGCTTTTGTGTTTCTATAAACAGAGCAAAGGAAAAGTAAAGAAGAACTAAGTGAGTGTTCAAAGTAAGATTTGAAGCTATCTTTGAAGTTTTGAGCAAATGAAAGGAGATTGATAAAGGATTCTTAAGGAAACTCATCAGAAAATTTATTTAACTGGAAAATAACAGTCGTTTCATAAAACTGCCTAAAACAACTATCTTAATAAATCTTCCAGTAAAACAAAACTTGTTTAGCCACACAGTGCCTCAACACTAACTGAGCAATAAATGCAGAAATGACAACCGTATGAGACTATAACACATGAAGTAGTTTGAACTCTGATTAGAATTTCATTTTTATGCTCTTCCCAAAGTGTTTCATCTCCAAAGTAATAAATTCATTTAAAATATTTTTTATCATCCAATATAGCTACTGAAATGATTTACAAATAACTTAAGACACTTGCACATTTACGTTATTATAAACTGCACGAGTATTTCAAAACTGTCATAATGGAGGTATAGCAAAAATAGTAATAACAATGATAAAAACTGCCAATAATAATCTCATTTTTTTTCAAACTAATGTGCCTTTTTCCTCATTTAAATGACATTTCCATAGGACAATTTATCCACCATTGTGGTTTTTTGTTGTTGTTTTTTGTTTGTTTGTTTGTTTGTTTTTTTTTATGAAGTGGTTTCTCCTGTGCTTATTACTGAACAAATATTTTGTAGGAATTGAATCTAAATCAATATCCATCAGAACCAAAACTGTCCAGAAGACTGTGTGCTCCTGTCTGTAATCAAAATAAAAACTATTTTGAAATTCCATGCCATCTGAAAGAAACTGAAAAGAGAGCAGCTGAAGAAAACCAGATATTTTTGACCAAATGTGAGTTTGAAAGTCTTGCTGTGATTGACTTTTTCATATTTTTTTTTTTCTGACAATAAGGTGAAAAAAAGAGAGGAAAACCTAATTATTTCAAATAAAAATCCTAGTTGCCTTTTCTGCCTGTCTCAACAATTTATGGTTTGCACTGTAAGACTACAAAGCCACAAATCTGATTCTCCACTAAAAGGGAAATATGCACCATCTAGCTCCTTTATGTCACCTGCTAAAGAGAAAGTAATCTGTGACAGTATTGTGCTAATCTTTTGAAAGGAAGGATTCAATATTTTGTCCATCCAGATGCACAAAATAATCACAGAAGTTTGATAGTTGCTACAGATTGCTTTTTATAGGCTCCAGTGGCTAGTCCACCATATGATGCTGATCAAGACATCTGAGGAGCAGCTGAGATCCCTTGGGTTGTTCAGCCCAGAGCAGAGCAGGCCAAGGGGAGGTCTCATGGTGGCCTGCAGCTCCCTCACAAGGGGAGCAGAAGGGCAGGTGCTGAGCTCAACTCTCTGGGGACAGTGACAGGACCCAAGGGAACGAATGGCATGGAGCTGGGACTTGGGGGGTCAGGCTGGGTGATAGGGAAATGTTCTGCACTCAGGGGGTGGTTGGGCACCGGGACAGAGCAGTGGTGAAGGCATCGAGCCTATCAGAGTTCAAGAAATGCTTGGACAATGCTCTCAGACACATGGTCTGTTTCTTGGGGTGGTCCTGTGTGAGGCCAGGAGTTTCGCCACATATAACTCACAGTGAACTCTCTATACTTTTGTAAAAGGACATGTTCGTAGATGTGTTGAGTTATATAGGAATATTTTGTGGGTTTGCTTTACAACTTCCAAAATGTCTAAAACAAATCACACAGCGTACTCCAAGGATATCATGGCACAGGTAAATGTTAGAATGGATTTATTTTAACAACTGGAAAACTTATATTCCCGATGTTCTGTCTCTGTGATACTTTTATCCCAGTGATACTCTTATTGGGCTTTTGTCTGATTTTGTTTGTTTTGGTTGTGTTTTTAATCATTCACCATTTTTTAGGAAAAAGTTTTCTATAATACAGTATGTTAAATGTTAACCTCAGTTCCATTGTGCCCCTTGCACCCAAGAAATTACCTCATTTCTTTACATATAGTTAATAAAAAGACATTTTAAAAATACTACAACATTAGTTTCCATCCAGCTGAAACTGATGCAAACAAAAAACTCCTCTATCCAAAATCAAAGATTAGTTCACTTTTGCTTCATAACCAAGTGTCTCTGGTATAGCTGTACTGAAATCAATAACTTTCTACTGGCATCACACAAGTGTAGGAATCAAGCTTCTCCTTATCTACAAAGAGGTGAAGAAACATAATGCGCATATCAAAGTTTCTTTTTAGAGATTCAGAGCAAACTTCTAAGTCCCTGGCACAAACTGCTTCAAGTAATCTTAGCAGTAAATTGTATCTAGTTACTGAGTCTGAAGCATGTGATACATGTTCGACTGCTTCTTTGGATGGCACAGAATCTGACATATGCTGACCATAATACCTGGACTGGTTACTTCAGCCTCAGAATGGATCTTTGATCTTGCTTCAAAGGGTTCAATTAGTCACTACCCATGAGAAGGAAAAAAAAAAAAAAAAAAAAAAAAAAAGCAATGTCAGCTTTGCTTAAAGCCAAAAGAGTTCAGGGCTTGGTATGTGACTACAAAGAATAGATTGTACCATTGTCCTCAATTTGAGCTCACAAAACGGGAGGTTACAATGGAACTGTAATCTATTATTGCCTACTAGTCACTCCTTTTTGAAAGCAAGATATGGCCATTTGGGCTGGAAAGGGCACACAGGAATAACACCTTTCTCTAGCAGGAACAAGAAGTTACAGAACAAATAGAGGCACAGGCTTCAAAGGGAACTCTATCAAATCAACTGGGCAGAAAGTAGTAATATGTTTAAGCTTAGTAATATGATTAAGCTTAGCAGCCCCAGTAGCAATAATATTGACTAGGATACCCACTGTATTATCTGTTCTTCCTGCTAAGCCGTTTGGAATAATCACGCAAGTACTGGTACTAACAAGCAAAACCTATCTTTAATATGAAATTTAAGGTTGCAAAAACAAACATAAACCTCATAACCTGTTTCTTACTTTGAAGAAAGATTAGTTGCATCAGTGCCTGAAGTCATTAAAAATTAAAAAACTTGGTTTTAATTATAATACACATATGTTTAATAGCCTACAAATAATCTACCTGAGACTATATGAGACTGAAGATTTAATTTAGGGAACCTACATTTCCTCTTGTCAAAATCAAAGCAGGCTGTGTTACTGAAGAGACAGGAAACAAGAACAGTGGTCGCATAGCTTGCAGGTTATTTTTAGTCTATTGCTCCCACTCTACCAGTGTTGCCTGCTTGTGAAGTCTAAAGCAAAATGATACTTCAGATAGCATAAATTTTGTTACAATATTTAGCTTTTAAATTAATTTCACTATGTAACAAAATGTAAATCAATAATCATATTCTAAATAATTAGATAATATATATAAACATATTTATGCTTCTAAAAAGCCTCAAATTAAATCTTTCTGCTGAGATATTCAAAATGAGGTAGTAGATTCAAACTCAACATTTTCAATTTTAATACAAGATATGTATCTGACTTGTTCATCTAAATCCCAAGATTATGTTATAATCTCAACTCATTTTTCCTAATGATGTGAGTTCACTCAATTATATAATGATGCAAAATGATTTGGATATTTAATAATCATATCTTCCTTAAATTTATGTTAGTACAGAAGATCAAAGAAAATACAACAATAATGTATTATCTGTACATGACACGGAACAATACAGAGTAAGAATACTTTGTCAATGCTTTGCTACACTGTAGAATGGCAGAATAGCCTTGATGATTTCTATTTAAAGGTAATTATTTAGAGAGGGTGGCAGGGTCACTGATCGAAATACCTGAGATGATGTATTTTTCATAGTCTTCATTGAAAAATTCATTAATTTAAAAATCAGTCTCCATTTTACACATTTATTTTGCATGTATTTGACAGCCCCTACATTCCCTTTAATATTTAATATTCCTAATACATCTCTGTAGGTACATTAGCAACAAAACCTAACTGAATTAACAGCATCATAATTTGAAAAATGTTTGTCTAAGTTTCAGTGGGTAGTAAATGTAAACAATGAAGTAATTAAGCAGTACAGGTTTAAATATAGTCAATATAACCTTTTACAGAACCCTTCAGGCAAAAGAGAATACAAAAATGCTAGATTAAAAAAAAAAAAAAAAAAAAAAAAAAAAAAAGATATCCATCTAATTTTGAAACATCAGAATAAATGTTAGATACAATTATAATTCTATGACACTTTCAGCAAAAGCCGGTTGAGCCTTTTTGCTTTAATTACTTGTGGGTAGAACTTGCCAAGCTTTTACACTAAAAATGGAACACTTCATGTCTAAGCATGTGCAGGAAGGAATTAATACTTGAAACATCTCAGCAAATTAGAACTACATTTATTATGATGAGGCATTAGGGGTAACCAAGAACTGGTCAGACATAAACCAAGGGATACTTTCCATTTAGAGTACCATAAAGAGGCCATAAATGTGTCAGAGAACAGAGAAGTTTGAAGACAGATCCAACCTGGTTTTTAATCAGTACAGTACAGAATACTCTCTGTTTCCTTACTGAAGACTTTCTCAGCTTAAAAAACTTGACTCATGAACGAGCTCTCTGTACAATCTATGCCCTGCTAATGTCATCTTTGTTCTGCAAAACAGCCAGGACAGCTGCTGTAATGTAGTGCTGTCTTGTCAAGGTAATCAAGGCATTATCGTGGTAGGTGATAATAATTGAGTTGGAGAGATGTCAAAAGTATAAACAAAGCATGTGATCTGACTGCCTCTTTAGAGAACAGAGAATAAAAAATATGTCAAAATATTTTGTGCCTTTTAAAGACAGTCCACAGATGATGAAAGCTGAAGGATGTTCCCACTTAGGCAATTGAGAAAATACATGAGGCAAGATAGAGAGGAGGGAGAGACAGAATCAAAGTCTTTAAAGTGCTTTTCCATCTCTGTAATTAACCAGAGTGCTGAGCGTTCAGCAGGAAAGGGTGCATCTGACCTGTGATCACCTCTGTGCCTCTCAGCAGCACGTGAAAGTAAAGCTTTCAGCCTCAGAAGCTACACTGTAAGGGAATCCAAATGTCATACATCATTCCAGAAAGGGAAGCTGAAAGTCAAAGGGTACATTCAACCTGCTGCATGTGTGTGCTTCAGCTGAGCCATTATCCAAATGTCAGGTGCTGACTGGTTTAGTCAGAACAGGTGAAGCTTTAAAAAAGGATCCAGAAGAGAGAAAAAAAAAAAGTCAAAAGTACCAGTACAAAATAATAGGTCACCTCTCCCCTTTTTTGCATGTTGCCTTACAGGTCTTTGGTCTGCCAAAGTCAAAGAAGTAATCCACTGGCTTCTGAAGCCAAAATCAGAGGCTGATCAAATGCCTAGTGAAGTCATGCTTTTATTTCTAAGCCCTTCACAACCAAACAGCCACACAAATGTTGCCCTTGGGTGGTTTGTGCTGCATGACTGCTTTTTAAAGAACTGCAATATATAGGACAGAAATAGAGTAGCCCTTCTGGTAAAATCATAGAGCAAATTATGTTACATTGGTGGTCTAAAGGCTGAATGGTGGAACCTGTCTGTTTAATTGAAGGCATTTAACCATGAATCTAGACACATAAACAGGGGTCTGGACTGGCACCAGTCTAAACTATCATAATGGTATGGTAGCTGAGGTAGCTGAGAACATATTTTGCTTTCTGATACCGGAGCTGCCCAGAAACAAGTGCCCAAAGTGATGTATGAGTACTTAGCAGCTGCAAATGGGGCTCCTGACTAATTAAAAATGTTAGCTGACATCTAGCTGCTGCAGTAATTTTAACTGTTAGACTGGAAAATATTAAATCTCTATTTGCTTTAATTATCATCAAGTGAACAACAAATAAGGTGTTTTTTTTTCCAGGGCTTCTTTTGTCTGAGGTGGAACTCTCTATACTCTTGGCTGTGCATGCTGTGAATGCTCCTCCAAAAAATGTCTCTGACTTAAATGATGTAGTGCAGGATGTGTTCCAATGTAAATGAGACCAGAATTTAGTTCCTGAGCATTTTATATTATGACAGAGTATCACTAAGAAATGAAAATAAAACCAAAACAAGTAGCACCATATTTGTGTTTGTTGCCAAGATTGCAGGTATGCACTTGCTTCTCTCTTCAAATGATGTAAAAACCTGAATGATCAATCCTACATATAGCTAACACATCAAAGGTAACGAACACTCTGATTTAAAAAAAAATAAAAAATAAAAAATAAAAAAAATAAAAAATTATAATTGTATTGATGTACTAATATTAGAATTATTGAAGCTACTAGGGCTGTTGACAGTTCAAGGGCTGCCAGAGGAAAGACAGCCTGAACTATTTTGATGTTGGCTTTGCCTCTGGCTTGGAAATAACTTTCTCCTGAATTAGTTTTAGGATAAGTTGTCCAGAGGTAAAGTCAAAGGCTCCTACCACATTCCAACATACCATTTGAAAGTAGCTATAATAGGGTTATTTCAGGCAGCTTAGCAGCATGTGACTACGTCATGCAACAGCTGCTCTAGAACTTTGTAGAGCATTTGTATTTCCATTCCCAGCACACTCTGAGGATTTCCTCATCAGCCTGTTTGCATCCTTATAGCTCAGTCCATGCTGATATCTTGATTGAGACAGATTCTGGTCACTGTAAAGACTGCTATATCTATAGTGACATATGGATATTGGCTGTACTATGTATGCACATGACCAAACAAAAGAGGAGCAATGGAGACAGACAAGATGAAGTTGTGTCTTAAGAATAGGACTGGAGAAACAGCTGTTACAAAATATTAATCAGGAAATTCAAAGGCAAATGTAAACAAGCCTAAAGAAGACCAACTCACTACCACAACCACCCCCAACAAGTTAAAAAAAAAAAAAAAAAAAAAAAAAAAAAAAGCTTCTTCCCTACTTTGTAATGTTCCTCCTATCAAATTATATCATATTCTTGTTTTAAGTGTTGTCTTTGGTCATGATATTCACATGCACTCAAATTCCAAAGGGAAAGTCAGTGAAACATGTTAAAATACAAATGAGATGTTGAAATCTCATCAAAAAAATAAGAAAAGAACTGTAGGAGATTTAAGCATGTGATACTTGAAAGATTTCACCCAAAGTACTCTGAGAAAGAATTAGAAATGAATCTGTCATCAGTACCGTGATATCCTTCATTTTAACTTTGCTATGAAGCAATGGAAATTCAAAGGCAATAATCCTGGCATTTGGGATATGATCATAAAGCTCTCCAGTTTTGGTGCATTTTTGGATGAAGTCCAGGCAATGCTGGTGAGCAATCAAACTTTATCAAGGACATTGTGAGGCATTGGTAAAAAAAAAAAAAAAAAAAAAAAAAAATTCATTTTCATCTCAGTGAGTCACTAGAAGTAACATTTGCACAAATTTCAGTTGAAGTAAAAAGGGTATTGTGACTGTGTTTAAATCAGTGGACCTGAAAACACTTCCAAGATATTAAATACAAGTCCATGTCCTTAAACATCCTTACTTGAGGAGAGGAATTTTTACATGCAACAGCCATGATGCTCTGATTTCCACTGAAAGGAAACCCAGCCCACAGATCAGCATCTTCCAGACACGTCCTTAATATGGAACAACCTGATAGGCATTGTGCACAACCCAGACAGTCAGAGTCAATGCATCTGTCAACCCAAATTTCCTTCTCTAAGTAGGACTGAGCATAATCATTAAAAAAGATCAATATAAAACTATTGTGTAGCACTTTGATTTCCTCATTGCACTTGATTTGGTTTTATTTAATATGACTTAATGAAAAAATATTTTACAAATGTCATGAAAATTTTCTGCATGAGTGGAAGACCTGAGACAGTTTATGCATGTAAAGGCAGTGTTTTGAAAACTTCACTTTCCCAGAGAGTTTTAATTTCTCAAGGGAATCAGGATTTCCTACCCCTATACTCAGCTTATTAGCACTGTATAAATATAAGTCAGGACACACCGGATTTACCAAGGTAAATGTGTGTTCCCTGAAAAAGAAATCATCCATATTTTATCTCAAGGACTTTTGCACTGACAGCAAAATGAGCAGCTAGCTGTGCACCTCCACCGTGTGACACAGACCCACCTGGAGCCCTGACAACAGAAAAATGTTGGACATGTCCCCAGTTGTGTAACTGGACTGAATTCATATAAAATAGAAACTTAAGTTACAAAATAGGCACATTTGCATATACATTGCTTCTGGGACTGATACTAAAACTGGAGGAAAGAGGATTATGCTTATGTGGAAGCTGGAAGATGAACTCTAACATGATATGTAAGTAAGAAAATTATCCTTTTTCATATTTTCATGATTGCTAAAACATCTCTCCAAAAAGTTCATTAAAAAAATAAAAAGGAAAGAAAACAGTAAATAAGGTAAATAAGGTAAAGATTTTCAGAACTGCACCAATAATGTCATGGGCTTCTTCAGTGACTTCGCAGTAATTGGCAGTGTCTTGGCATAGTCAGGGGTCAATAAGTGTCCTGGCTCACCTCTCTATTCATCAGGTACTGTGATATTGTGTATCAGTGTATACCTGTTGGTCAGCCTACTTATCGTTTCCCTGGATGATTTTGATTTCATCAAGAGAGACATCTGAGGAGAAGAAAAGGACTGAAAGATTTTGTCATTATTTGTATCATTAAAAATTACTTCAGTGGATTTTGTATTTGTATTCACAGCTCAACAAAGCCTCATTTCTCCCTTGGGCATGTTCCACCATGGGAACTACTCCCAGGGGCACTAATGACGTTCACCTACCCAGAGGTGATTTAAACTATTTTTGATAATTCCACAGTCAAAGCCATATATTGCAGATATTTTATCTATAAGCACATCAGACTGTCTGAATTTGTTATTTCTTGGTATTGTTTATACCATAAGGTATTTCTTTCCACTTTGTATTCTTTCACCCTAACTGTATAAAGATAGTTAAGTTAGTTATTTAGAGCACTGACAGCAAAAATGTAGATAGAAAGGAAAAGAAATTGATTTTTTTTTTTAGTTTTATGAAAAGAAGCTGTATACTTTCTCCTATAAAAAGTCACACAGCTCTCCTCAAAAAGTTCCTCTAAGCTTTCAGTATCTTTACTGCATTTGCGAAAGCCAAGACAGCTGGTCAAACCAGAACTGAGAAGCATGTATCCACACTCATAACAACATTGCTCTGATCTCTGTACCTCACCTGCCGAGCTCATTCTGAGAAAGTCAGTATGAATAAACTGGTTAAGCACATTTTGAAGGACAAGCAGAGAAGAATACACAAACACACACACACACAAAGCATGCAAGTATGCATTCCAGCCAATGGAGAAGGTAAATGTTTCCAAGTCCTGAAGCCAAAAAAGCTGCTGAAATATGAGATAACATTCAACAAAAGATCCCTGCATCAGGATCTCTTTCTGAATACGATTTTCATTATTGCTTATTTTTCATAAAAGAGAGAGATGGGCACAAGGTCAATGGAGTGTCAGTGTCACAAAGAGAGAGTAGGTCCTGGCTCAAATGCTAGGAGTGGGTATAATGAGTATAGGAAAGTATAAAATCATTCAAAGAGGGCTACAGGTGGTATCAGGCATTATGGAGTTTGAAAGCAGACGGACTGTTTTTATATTCAGCCTTGTGCATGTAGAATGGGAAAAAAAAAAAAAAAAAAAAAAGAAGAAAATAAAAGACAAAAAAATAATAATAATAAAAAAAGCCCCAAAGCAGCTGCTTCAGTGTTAGATTCTCTCTCAAAAGCAAGCAAATGAACTTGAAATCCATGTCTGTGGTGTAAATGCATGCAGGATCTGTGCTCCAAAGAAGCACATCACCCACTTGAACAGATTACTACAGATACAGACAAACCATTTTATGGATGTACTGGGTTCAAGGCTCTGCTAGGAGGACAATTAAGAATGATGTGGGAGACAGGACAACTAATTTTTACCTAAGAGATGATTACCTACTTACTAGGTAAGTCTTGTGTGTATGTTTCATCCTGTCCTGTCCTGTTTCATCTTCTTCTGCCCTTACAGTTACCTTTGAATCACTTGATCAAGGATTTACCGAGTACCCTGGCAGCACTGTAGAGTCACAAGATCTTCAATCTCTCCCTCCTCAAGGAAAGACCAATACATTTACATTTAGGAGTATGTTCAAGGACATATGTGGGACTGGCCCACTGTATCTGAATCCCTTTACAACTAGAAGCATCAAAAATCCTGATCTATCATATCAATGGCAAGCAAAAATTAGGTTATAGTTATGCCTTTTCTCTTTTAAAATCTAAGCACAAATACACAGTATTATCTGGCATACTAATCATTATGCAAAACATATGCATTTTAGCCCTGTGTTTTGCCAGCCATACTCCATATTCCTTTCTTCCATCATTTCTTTCTGTCCTGTAACACATTCAGGATATCTACTCTCTCTTTTGTATATATTAGGAAAGTAATTCACACAATAAAAACTTGTATAATAAACAAGTTCTGCAATTGGTTCTGCAATTCTACTATAATGTAAAACAAAAACAAAAAATAACAAAAACTAATAATAATAATAATAATAATAACAATAAAATATTGTCAATAGAAAAGGAGACATGGAAGAAAAACAAAGCATGAATCCCTGACTACACAAATACAAAATTAATGTGCAAATACATTCATAAATTAAAGCATTGAGTTCTGATTACTGTTATTTCTGGAGCTATATTATTCATTGTTTGCTATGTTGTACTGAATTATATTGCAGTCTTGTGTGAATTCCCTGACAGCTATGTAAAAATGCTCATTTCTCTTGCAGCTTTCATGAGTTTTAGCACAAGTAATCTTTTGTACCTAAACTGCTGTATCTGTTATACAACATAGTTTTTTCTCCCCTTCTAAAAAGTTTTTTTTTTTTTTAATAATTTTAATACAAAGAAGTACAAGAAAATTCAATATAGATACAATGACATGCTTAGTAAATAGAGAATAGAGCAGAATAGTTTGTCAACATATCCTCAGCTGAAATCATTTGACAAACCTTTATGACTGACTAATAGAATTAAGGGAAATGAACAATTCAGTATGATTGATTTCCAGAGCGTAAAAGAGCTAAATTCACCAGGGTAACTTTTAAGCAGATGAAATCAACCACAGATTTATTGGGTCTGCCAGGTCTCTGACAGCTTCACCAGCTGAAACTCTGCTTTGTGAATAAGATCCAAAACCCACCCGTTCTTCCTCATGTGTTAACCACCATTTTTATAAACTTAAATTGCAGCCTATGTTACATATGGAAGGCTCCTACCTCACACAGATGGAAGTGGAAATTGCAAAGCCATCAAGCACCATGCCCTTTACCAACACGATGATATTTCAGAAACACCTGTGCTAACCACCTAACCTACTGTGAAAATGCACATTATTCTGCAGCCTTTAAAATTTTTCATTTGTTACCCGTGGTGAGGAAAAGAGGAGGTGAAGTGGCTGCATACCAGACTACAGAATTAACAACAACAACAAAAAACACTGAGACAATGGATTTTAACTCCTAGAAAGACCTTTTGATAATCTGCCAGAAAGGTACCCTGGAGCTTCTTCACCTGTTGATCAATGTATCCTTGCTTCCACATTGATATTTAATCACTTTCTAATGGGACTGGGAGGAACTTCTAAATGTAACCCCAGTGAAGAGTGCTGTGAAGAGCTTGTGCCCACAGTTTGTTACTTTCACACAGCAAACTAAGATGAATGTTAAGGCTTGCTTGTTTTATAAAATCTAATAAACCCCACCCCATACAGGGAGAGCACATAAGAGGAAAGGCAAAAGATGGTTCATGAACATAAAGCACATGGCAATGCTATCAAGCACATGAAGTTACCCAGTAAACTATGAAGTGCTATCAGAAGAAATAACTCAGCCTTAAAGGACCCTGGATTAAGCTATCAGTTTGGAGAAAATAGTTGCTTTAGTGACAGAAAAAGAGACCAAAGAATCTCAGTTAACTGCTGGCACAGTAGGCTATAAAGTGACCTGCAGAGTCTCAGCAAGAGCATACTGAACAGTGAATCATTTTCATGAATGAAAAGTAAAAAGCTCCCTCAGTGAAGACAAAAGAAAAGAAGAAAAAATGAAGGGCTCATCAGATAACTTTATCTGTAAGACTTGGGACAGAAAAGGAAACCATGAAGAAAAATGGGACCAAACATACAATACAGATTCTCAAAAAATGCTGGAATACTATGTGAAAATGTATTCTTATAAATATCAAAGCTGTAAATTTCCACAAATACTCATGTGAATACACTTATTCAGAATCTACATGCAAGGGAAATATATATAAATATATATATATACAACTCATGTTCATGTCCATGTGAAGCTACAGCTCCCTAATTAGGCATAAGAAACAGTTCTGACTAATGCAACCAGTTGTGGAGGGTGACCAGGATTTTACAAATGAGATTCGGAAGAGCCCATTAAAAAGCAAACTGACATGCCAAAGCCAGAAACAGAAGCAAAACATGCCAGGTTTTGATGAAAAGGTGGGTACCCACCATTAGCTGTATTACAGAGAATGTTTTTGATACTTCCAGCAGGAATACTCCTGCAAGTGTTTATTGGCATAAGTATTCCAGGTACGTTCTCTTTTTACCAATTAGTAGGCAGCCATGTATGATCTCTGCCTACAAAAGACCTTAATGTTGAATCTTTGACCCCCAGAAGTCACTCATGCTGTTTATCCTGCTGAAACGTTCATTGGCCTGTGCTGAGCAAAAGGTTTCACGTGGATCAATGAAAAGGAAGAAACAAGATCAAAAGGAAGAGGCCAATTAAGAGGTGTTGTGGCTGATGTAGTAAAGAATAAGAAGATATTTACTTTACAAGTTTTAAGTTAGACAAGATGCAATCAATAAAGCTAGAAAGAACAATGCTACAGAATACGACCAAAAGCTGGGTAATTCAAAAAATATTCACTATAAGGCCAATAAGGAAAGGGCAAACTTTGCACGTGGAGTGGAAGATTGGGAAGAATTCAGTCCAGCCATGAACGGGAAAGGAGTTAAAATAATTACAGGGGAACAAATTATAATCTGTTATGAACAACTATTTCATTACTTCTTCCTGGTTACCATCAGCAAACATTCTATCCCAGAGTTGGAAAAAATGCAGTGGAAAAATGGAGTGTGGAATGGCTGACAGTGACGGAGGAGAGAAGGATCTGGGGAGAAATAATTATTGAAGAACGTGGTTTTATTTAATACTGTAAATTGAATTTGGGCATGGAACACAGATCTCTAGAATGACAAAAGCATGCCCCAAAACGTAATAAAGATACTTCGAACACCAAGAAATGCCTTCATAGTGTAGAGCTTTTCCTCCAGAAATTTTTAGAGATAATTTGTCACTTTTTATAAATGTCAAGGAAACTTAGTTTTGTCTGTAGGATCTTTGAATTTGTTGCCAAAACTGTCACAGAAACTGCACTAACAGTTTGATCCAAAGGTCACTGAAGTCAGCAGGAAGAATACCACTTTTTATGGGGCTTTGGATAAAACAAAAATACGCCCTGTCCATATTTTAGTATTGAATAAATAAAATTCAACAAGAATGATAGGAAAAAAAAGAGAAGCGAAAGTAAGAAACAAACAGCCCTAAAATTAGAGTCACCACATACTTCCTCTCTACCATTATAACTGTTATTTTCAGAAGAGAAGGGAACAGCAAACTCCCTTTCACTACAGCCTATTTAAGTACATCAGGGATTGCACTCTCGCATCAGTCCTGTGTCCCCTCCTTTACTAAAGAGCTTTGCTTTGAGCTACATACTTCTGTGCTCCTCTTGGGACGGTCTAGAGCATATAATTGGATCCACTTCATATGGAGAAAAGAGCCTGTTAACCAGCAGTCAGTTGTAACAGCAGATGCTCATTCCCTTGCAAAAATAAAGACAGAGAGTTCCCATCATTCATTTAGAACTATAAACATAATAGTCTGGGTACATTTTCTGCAGCTTTCATGTGCATGTGGTGGTACAATTTCCCTTTCCGAGTCAGTGCTCAGGCTTTCAAAAAAATGATTCATTGCCCTTAAATAATGGTGTAACGGTTAGTGAGAATCACTAAAGTCATCCCTGCCAGTTGGCGGTAGCTCCTTAGCGATATGTCACTGAAGTAATTATATCTTGGTATAGATTAGCACAATGTATCATCCAAGTGAGAGTCCTTGATGATGTACTGGTGAAGACAGGACTGTCCAAAAAGAAGAGATAGATTCAGAAGGCAGACAGCTTGTTTCTGATTATGCAAAGGGGAAAAGGACTTCCAAAGAGAGATGGAAGTTATACAGGGCATATCACTTCGTAGGATGATGTAGGTGAACTTAGTAAAGTCGGACAAAATCATGATCCTGCTGAAAGACCCTGCTGCCCTCTGTGAAAGTAAATCCATTTCTTTCTTCACAGCACACAAGGATACATAAAATCCTCATCTGAGTACTCATGCTTGAGCAACTTGCACTAGGTTAAAAATGAATTTCATGGTAAAATCTCTTGTAAAGGATACTCATCTCTCTAAGGGTGTTCAGGTGACCACCGCAGTTCTGCTAATTATCAGCCTTTTTTCTTCTTTTCTTTCTTTCTTCCTTCCTTTCTGCCAGCTTTTCTATCCAGTTAATCTACAAGCTTTCTTTATACCCTAGGTAAGTAAAATTTGGTATTAAAAGGGTTAATAGGGTGAACAGCACATTGCTTAAAATACATAATCTCCCACAATAGCATCTCTTCCCTCAGAATTACGTGTGCCACGGCACTGCAGAGTCTGGGACCAAATGTTCATCTGTGCCCCATCTGTGCAGGTAGTTGTCATGGGTAGCCGCATTCATACCCACAAATGCCTGAAGCTAGGAAGCTGGTAGGGCTAGAGTAGTTCTTAAACAGCTAGAGATTTGCTTGTCGTATTCCAGGAAAAAACTGAAAGCGTGCAAACTAATTCCATGTGTTGAGGACTCCATTTCATCATGCTGCATAAGGGATTCAGATTTCATAGCCAGAGCTTTCCCCCCTGCGTGCCAGAATGGCACCAACTGCTTTGCCTTTTGGCCTTTAGGCGTACAGAGAAAACAAACAGGGTTTGGGCAACAGAGAGAAAGATTTTCTTGAAATAGCTTGTTCCCTTGGCACTATGCAAAGCCAGCACAAGACTGCCGGCAACATAAGCAGCCACCAAGGGATAGCATAAAATCAAAGGGATAGCATAAAATCAAAGCAAGTGCAGCTTTAGTGTCTGTCTAAGCTGCAAAATTCAACTAACATAGCAAAATGGGAGTATTAACCTTAAGATTTTATACAGCATTCAAATGACTTTAAAGCCATTTGGAAAAGTAGTTATTTTAACAAAATACTGTAGCTCAAAAGGAGGATTTTTGTTTGCCTTTTTTTTTAAAAAAAAAAATATATATATATCTGGAGGTAGGTGGAAGGAATCTTTTTTTCCCAGAAATTTCAGTCTTTGTAGCATAGCCAGAGAAGAGATCAAATATTAGCCTTCTGTTTCATTCCTCTACACATCCTTCTTATAAAGAAACTGCAGATTTCAGAATAACAAGAGTTAATCAGGTCTTTTAGTCTTGATTTCTGGCCTTTCATTCTGTTTCACGCAAAAACACGGTAATGTCTCCCATTTCAGAACAAATCTGAAGAGCATGAAAGGAACCAGAGTCTGTTAGTCATGGACAGGAGTTCATCACACTCTCCCTCTCAGCTCCCCCTTCCAGTTAGTTTAGTGCTATGCTAAATACCCAGGGATAATCTATGGTATAAATACATATATATATATAGAGAGAGAACTATCAGGAGCCCGCAGGGACAAGCAATCCTCCTGTGTTTGCAGCAAACCCCAGTGCTACACGAGGGCAGCACACTCACACAGGCTAGCATGCACAGCTGAGGTGGCAGCAGTTTGCCTCCGCACCTGCAAATACACACACAGGCAAGCTTCCTCCCTTGTATGCACATGTTCTCATATCCGTTAGTGTCTTACAGCAATCTGGAGTTCATACTCTTAGTGGTGAATATCAGTAGCCTTTTTCAAAAAGCAGCTTTTACCATACTGAGTAATTTTTGCTTAGATGGAAGGCTAGTATTTTAAACCTCAGCATTTCTTCTCAGCAGCAGCAAGATACAGAAGCATGGATCAGTAGGCAGGCAGATGTTTACTCACTAACAGGTACCATCTGGACTAATTTCTATAGGTGGCGATGAACACAGTAGCTTAAAAGTCTCTGTGGAGGCTGCTTTGCAGATGGGGATTTCTTAGACACCCATGTCCTCCTGCTCAGACAGCTCTGTCTGAACAGCACTACCTCTGGGAGATTAGGAGCTGACTCAGGAAACCAGAAAGCAGGTGGGCCACAAGACAGGGCACACATTGTGTGAGTGCTTGGTGTAGGAGTACAGCACACAGATTTAGGTCACTTCATAGGGTTGGGGACGCCAAGACTACCAGAAAGAACAGGGCAGAGCTGGGTAGAATCTATAACGCTTCCCTTGGGGCTCTGTGTGCAATGATCCAAAGCTCAGCACGCTCTGCAGATTAGGCAATAGGAGTAGTGATGCCTCTGACTGGTGTTTTCCACTTCCCAATAACTATTAGATGAAGGAACGAGTCAAGCAAATGCAGCTCTGTGCTGTGCTGAATAATCACAAAGCATCCATGGGTGGGCATTGGGAATTCTGCTGTAAGAGAAAACTAGCATTAAAAAAAATAATAAAAAAATAAAAAATAATAATAAGAAGAAAAAGCTGAACCCCAGCCCTTTCCCTCAATAAAGCCTGTTTTCTTAATGAGTCCACTGCTCAATCCATTTCTGTCCACCAGCCAAAAAAACAAGATATACAAAAGCACAAGATAAATCATCAGAAATCAATTGACTATTCCCCAAATACCCCAATTTATGCCTTTGTTTTGCTACAGTAGGAAATAATGAGACTAAGAAACATACCCTCATTTATAAAGCTTAGCCTGCCAAGAGGAGGGTGTTCTGTTTCTTTCAGCAAGTGGGATTTAGCAAAACAACACTAGAGAAATTAGATGCATACAGTTTTTTAACGATACATTGCTTCCTATTTATTGAGGAATATATAACTGTGCCCAGAAGAGAAACAAGAAGCCAACAACATGAAGCCTCACACAACCATTTTAATTTGACTGGCAAAACATTAAAAACCCTTCACTGCAATGAGTCCCACAAAGTCCAGGTGTGCTTTGTGTCAGGAGTGTACAAGTCCCACAGTGACTGAGAGATGACAAAACAAAACAGCTGCTGAAAAAGAAAATATAACAAAAGAAAAGAGGAGTGGTAGGACAGGACGATCTGGCCAGCCAAACAATGAGACTGCACCGTATATCCATACGTGCCTGATCTTTTTATTACAAGAGAAATTTAGTAGGTGTTTTGACCACATAAACACCCTGTGTAAAACTGCACTACAGATCCTCTCTTGCATCATGAAACAGAATTTTAAATAAATAATTACAATAAATATTTAATAATACACATTTAAAAATTGAAAATGGTGTTCCTAGGTATTCACACCACTTCTATTTATGATTCTGAATTGATTAATAGACTACCACTTCTAACAGTAGAAAATAAAAAGTAGAGAAAAATACAACCTTTGCCACACAGCTTTACTTTGGATATGTTGAATTACTTGAACTGATCATTAGAGACACAGAAATTTAATCTCTATAATTTTGACATTAAAACAGCAGAGACTGGCAATAGGAGACATTCTGAAATGATACAAGCAAAACATCCATAACAAAATCATATCAGTGAAATTTTTCACTTACCTAAAGCAACATAATGTTTTATGTTTCTGAGTTATGATTTTTTTTTTCTTTCAGCAAAAGGCAGGTTGAAAAATTAAAAGTGTCACTGTTTTTCTTTTTAGAAACATCTACTGAATTAAGAATGCCCTTCCCACTGAAGCAGAACGGGCCCAAAAAACATCAATGTTTTTCAAAACCATATTCTACATGCTATTATGCTGAAATGAGATGGTCCCTGCTTGAGAAATTTATTTGGAATCCAGATTTCAGCACTTTTTCTCATAACAAACAGTCATTTTCTTCAGGAAAAATCTCATTAAAGCAAAGTTCTTAGCTAAGATATTTAAAACAATAATACCTTCTGCAACTAAGCTATTGCTTTTGAAGCCAAGGTCCTTAAAAAATAAAGTAAAATATTTTTGTTTAACTTTTCTTAATATTCACACTCAATGGCTGTTTTGCTGAGAAGTAAAAAAGGTATAGCTGCAAAAAGAAGTTATTTTTTCTCATCCACTACTAACCTGTTTCACAAGCTACATGAGAAAATGGTCTCTTGCTCCAGCTTTCAGAACACTCAAGGACTGTTGCTGATATGCTGGGCCCAAGTCAGACACAACATGGAAACCAGGACACTGGCCATAACCTCTACCTGTGTGCTCCTCAGCTGAGAAGTTTTATCAGAATATGAAGACCTACGATGCATTCTTCAGAATCTATCACTTTATGACATTGCTTTGCACTAAGAGATTAATCTGGAAGCTTTCCTTTGATATGCTTTTGCAGGTTTTGGTGATTATACGAGGTTCACAATAAAGAACTCTTATTAGATGACACTGATGTGCTATAGAATCAGAGAATCATTAAGGTTGGAAAAGACCTCCAATATCATCTGGTCCAACCATCACCCTACCACCAACGTCACCCACTAAACAATGTCCCTAAACACCATGTCCAATATTTTCTTAAACATCCCCAGGGACGGTGACTCCACCACCTCCAAGGCAGACAGACACAAGTCCTAGTAGTAATTCAGTAAGACTCCAGAAATGGAAACATTTCTGAAATTAAAACATTTTTTCCAGGAACTCTCCTGATCCCATTTCTTTCTAAGAGACATCTTTCTCACAATGAGAATTACCCTGGAATGCAGTTTTATTTGCTTTTTAAATCAAGCCACAACACTTTTGGAACTCAGCATAAGACGTCTCTTTTGCAACCATCTCAGCAATCAACCCCCAGCTTTTGTTTAAAAATTCAGTGCTCCAAAAATACATGAAATAAAAGCACACTGAATCCCTGCCTTAAAATATTAGCAATGTAAAATATGTGAATCATTCCAGGGATCACAGGTATTCCCAGCCTCTCATAAGTACAGACATTTCCATGAAACTCAGATAGGGAAGTTCTATACATCTCCAGATTTGGAGGAAAAGATGGAATAACATAATTTGAAGTAAATAGCTATTAAAATATGCAGTGACAATTGGTAGGTCATATCCTTTAGAGCCATATCAGTGGAAATGTCCCACCTACATGTTTTTTTATCATTGCAAGCTCCTGTGGCAGTTAATATCACTGGAAGTCATGAATATTGCTCCATCCCAGTGAGCAAGCAGGAGAATACAACCCACGGTGCTCAGTAAGTCTGTGTCTTGTTCTAGTGGCTGGTAAAATATTAGTTCTATTAAAGTTGGCAGGTTAAGGCTGGAGGCTTAAACTCTGCAAATGTACCTGCATATTTTTCAATTACCTAAGTGTTAGCAGGAGACTACAGAGGTCCCAGACAACCCCTAAGGCATCCTAATGTCTTCAGATATGCTACTTTGAGCCTAATAGACCCACAGAGACTTTGTTAGAGATGCATAAAATGATTGCCTCTGGCTCACTTTGTTCGGCCACCTCCAAATGCTGGGGTGTTGCAATGCAGAGTGTTGCAGAGTCAAAGTGCCTTTCTGGATCCATCCTTTGCATCCTGAAGCAGAATCTCTGGTTGGATGCAATTCTCATTTTAAACAGGAATTTCATCACTGGTATCACCTGGCCTTGCATTAGGACTTTAGAGGGAAGTCTCCCAGTCTCACTCCTTTATGATGACCTATATTCAAACAAGAATAATATTTTGGAGAGTTATTAGAGGTATCCTTCTCCTTGACTTTTTAGCATTAGTTTTTTTACTATCATTTCTCTTATCTTACTAAATGGAGGCAAAACCTCCTACAGAAGATTTCTTAGTTGATGCTAAGCTAATGAACTTGAATGAAATTAACAGTGGGTGAGGGCAGCTTGGGGAATTCATTTATTTATTTATTTTTAATACTAATTATATTTGTCCTTAATAAATATCAAAGAGAGCACAGGACTATACCCAGAGTGCCTTTTTATATTTTGTTGGGTAAGGAATTACAGGAATAAATGGACAAAACCTGTTACACATTTCAGGTTGATTTTATTTTCTTCCACAAGAAGTGCTGCAGCCTGGTATGTTTTTGGACTTGATGTTCCATCACTTTCCAGTGCTGAAACTATCCTTCAACGGTACACATTTACAGAAGAAAAAAAAAAAAAAAAAAAAAAATGCCCCTCTCAGTGGGATTTAAGTGACATAACCACATGCGTTGGCTGTCCCAGTAGTGAAGGAGCCCTGCGCCTAAGCCGAAGAGACATCAGTAGAGTACTCCCATAAAGGAACAAGGCCGAGACATGTAGTTTCAAATTAAAATATTGCTTCAAATAAACTACATCAATGGCTCTGGTCTTCAGATCTCTGAAGGTCAGAATTGTTCTGATTATGGTTAAAATAGCAGAAGAGCTAGAAAAGCAAGCTTGCATGCAGCCCCAAGCCTCTTTTCTTGGATTTATGATTTTACCCTTGAGACATGTCTTAAGTGCATTTCACAATTCACCTACACTGTGGGTCATGTAACTGCTAGAAACATTTAAATTAAAGAGATGCCAAAAGTGTTTAGAGAAGGTTGCAGAAGGTTCAGTCTGAAGTACCTTCTTTATTGCTACAAACTATAAAAACTGCTGAAAAACAAAGAAGCCCTCCCATCCATTTTTTTGTGCACTCATGTTTCACAACAAAATGAAGTTTCAAATACAAGTGCAAACACAGGTGTGGACATGTCACGCAGAGGGCCATCAGTAATTAGCAACTGGAGATAAGGCTCCATGGAGGGCCACGGGAGCTCCATCTTCTCTTCTGATGGAACAATATCCCTGTTAAGGGTCTTGTCATTTAACAGTATTCTTAATCCTACCCTGCTGACTGCTCAATAACCTAATTCTTCCTCACTGGAAATGTGAGATTTAAACTGTTTGCCTGGTAAACCACTAGATTATAAAGAGAACTTTCTTGCTTCCTAATTCTATCCTTGTGGTCAAGAACCCAAGAACATGTGCTCAAGAACCCAATCTCAAGGCAACCTAAAAACAGTACTTTGGACCTTATAGGACAGTTGTTCAAGTTCTTAGGCCAGTTTAAGCAGACCATGTGCAAGAAATATGACATTAGCAATATTCCAACCAAATGCTTCTTTCAACCAAGACGCGCAATATGTCTGTGTGGTGCAACTGCAGCTGTGCAGCACAGGATCCAGATCTACACATGCACTTTGGAAGTATAATGGCTGCATAAACCTGTCCAGATACTGCATATAAATGTGCTTATATGATCAAATAGACTCTTTAATAGATGGCAAAGTGACAGAAAAAAATGCAACAAAAGTACTAATTTTTGTGATCAGTGTTTCAAAGAGTTATTTTCTACTGTCACCATCATGTAAGTATTGCTTCAGAAGTTTTCACTAAACCTGAAGACATCAAAACTTAATTGGTTGTAACTCATGTCTAAAATAAATCCATTCTTATTCACAGTTCAAGCCAAATGCACGTTCACTAAGTATTCATTTAGGCTCTGCTCCAGTTGAAATAGATTTTAGATGGCAGCAAGCTTCCAAGCGACTCAGGTCAGAGTGCCCGTAAGCACACACAGCAACTGAAATGTCAGCATCTAAGAAACATCTTTACCCAAACTACAAGTTCCTAATAGTTTTTTGCTGCTGCAGAAACAAAGATTTTTTGGACCACCATCACAGATTAAGGTTCCTAATTTCATCGAAATCGTGCCTTTCTGGATGTTTCCCTGTCCACCAAATTTGCTAAGCCAAGTTCAACTTTAAGTCTACATTCTCTAGCTTTTGTTGGTGTCTTTCATATTCTTACTGTTATTTCTGTGTCATTGTTTTTATGGCTTAGTGGTTATTTTGTTACTTAATGCAAATCAAAACCATTTAAAAAGCAGAGAAGATTCATAAATCTTGGAAAGGAGAACTGCTGGAATACTAGATATTAGCTTCCTGCCAAAGAAAGAAAAAGAAAAAGAACAGTCAACAAATAAGTGTGCACACTATGCAAATTTTGCTTCCCTGAAGTGACATGCAAGAATGATTTTCTGATTTTAGCCTTTACAGTATCCTCTGAATAGTCTTTGCAAAATTGAGTATTGTACAGAAAATATGACACCATGTAAAGGTGTTTAGTTTTATCTGCAAACACAAATAATGGGTTAATAAACCATAAAATTACTGAATAAGATAGGAAACTAATTGGTTAGCTTATGGGTTTTGCTCCTTCCTTAAGAAAAAGATGAACCAGAAAAATATATATGTATTATATATATATATATTTAAAAGATAGGTTCCCTGCTACCATGGAATATTGAAAGTGTTAATTTGATACTAAAGTTAAAACCATTAATTCTGTTTTTAATACTTGTCTTTGGTGTTAACAGTGTGGTTATAACTTGACTTGTAGAGATTATAGCCCTTACATCTTCCAAGGTGTTAGACATTAATATTGTAGGTGAATCACTATGGGTTATGTCAATGTATTTTAATCTATATTTAAAAGTACCTATTAGGAGTGGTTTTGTTTGTTTTTACTGTGCTTGCATTGCACAGGGTATTTTACATATAAAGAAAATGAGAAAGTAAAGAATCACTCAAAAAAAAAATTATGAAAAGCTGTGCAAAATTCTCAACATGAACTCTAAAATTAAGAATGAGTCCAAAGAGCTCTCTTTCTCTTGCTCAGTCTCTCCCACACAATGGTTGTAGAAATAAAGCTCTGATACTGCAGTCTGCATGCCAACAGACTGTCTTTGAAAGCTGTGACAGAGAGGAACTGATGTGTGAGATGAGGGAAACAACAATGAAGAAAATAAGCAATTTTAGATGACTTCTGAATGCTGAAAAATATTTCATACAGGTTATTTCATGAAAAATGAAATATTTTTCAGTCATTATTAGATCTGAGAATGATTCCCTAAAAAATGAAAGCAAAATTGCTCCAGTTACTCAAAAAGCATAAATGCTGTAAAGATGTTATTTACCTGATCTGTTCCCTGCATGAAACTGTTCTTATCTGTTTCCTTTAACCACACAAAGAAAACTCAGCCTATTTCAATGTTTTTTTTTTGTTTGTTTGTTTGTTTGTTTTTAATGGAAGATAGTTTTAACTGTCAACATAGGAAAAAAAAAGGTTGGATTCTCTATATGCTCCTGGCATTTTATCCCAGTAAGAAGACATTTTATCCTCATACTAAAATTTGTGAGAATTCCACTAAAACAAATAGTTTAGTTATCATTTCTGTAAGACAAATGTTCATTCAGTGGTGCACTAGATATGGCAACAAAGCCTTCAGTTCCCACATTCCCAGTTGACCTCTGGAATCCGGTGGGAGCTTTGTCTGAATATTGACAACCAGACTGGGTGAAATTGCAGACATCCGATAGCAGGCAGCCAGTCAGCACTTCACCCATTCCTCTTCCCAATCAGGAACAGAATGATTGAAAATTAATAGGTAAAATAAACCTCTGGAAGCATTTGGAAGGACTGAGAGCCAATAAATTGTCTGTGTGCTGGTAAGGTGTGACAGCATAGACTGGGGTAGGAAATGTAACATGATGGATAAGATCAAAGAAGAAAAGGTCACTGGGAAGGTTTGGATGATAAGCTGCTCTATTAATAGTGTGAAGATGTACATATGAAACTGACCAAAAATGGAAAGTGTCAAAAATATGGCTAGAGAAATACCTGGTTCTAGTATTCATTAGTGCTACTGTTACTTAATAATTTTGTGTTGCTGCATCCAACAGCTGCCATTGAAAAATTTAAGCATTCTCTTTTAAAATCATGTTGTACTGAATAAAAAATGAGTGAGAGCTTATGGACATGTAATTGTGTTATATTAAACTTCATTAGTATACTGTAGGTGCATTAGGAACCTGTAGGTGCAAAAAGAATCACATGCTAGGTATCTCACTAGTCATTAAAAGAGGAAAAACATGAAGAGACAGTTTATGTTTTCAGGAAAGGCATAATACACAATCCAAAACAAATCCTGCACATTTATAATCCTCCCTTGACTATAACCCTTTATTCAACAGAAGTACTTTTATGATTTGTGTTCTTAACAGCTGCTACTCTAATGTAGTGGCTACTCTTCTTTAGCATCCTCACCTTTAGCATATCTTTCAGATTGAAGTAATTACATTTAATAGAAGCTGCCCATTTTTGAAGTTGCCCTTGATTTAGAGCTTCAAAGGGAAGTACTTAAATAGAGTAAAAGTCATGACCTGCAAACAAAGTCTAGAAAAAAGATTAGTTCATAGACCCAGTGTAACACTATCTATAAGTGGAGCATGCCAATGAGAGAGAATAGTTCCTGGAAAAGATTATACTTCATACTGTAAGAAAACTTCATTCATATCTGAGCAAGAGGACCATAATTCTGTTGCACCATATGCAATCTGCTTTTGTTTAGGTGAATAAATAGCCCTTGAAATGATCTTACCATAAAACATTATCACAGAATCACAGAATCACAGAATTTCTAGGTTGGAAGAGACCTCAAGATCATCGAGTCCAACCTCTAACCTAACACTAACAGTCCCCACTAAACCATATCCCTAAGCTCTACATCTAAACGTCTTTTGAAGACTTCCAGGGATGGGGACTCCACCACCTCCCTGGGCAGCCTGTTCCAATGCCTCACAACCCTTTCAGTAAAGAAGCTCTTCCTAACATCTGACCTAAAACTCCCCTGGCGCAACTTTAGCCCATTCCCCCTCGTCCTGTCACCAGGCACGTGGGAGAACAGGCCAACCCCCACCTCTCTACAGCCTCCTTTAAGGTATCTGTAGAGAGCGATAAGGTCACCCCTGAGCCTCCTCTTCTCCAGGCTGAATAAGCCCAGCTCCTTCAGCCGCTCCTCGTAGGACTTGTTCTCCAGGCCCCTCACCAGCTTCGTCGCCCTTCTTTGGACCCGCTCAAGCACCTCGATGTCCTTCTTGTAGCGAGGGGCCCAAAACTGAACACAGTACTCGAGGTGCGGCCTCACCAGAGCCGAGTACAGGGGGACGATCACCTCCCTAGCCCTGCTGGTCACACTATTTCTGATACAAGCCAGGATGCCGTTGGCCTTCTTGGCCACCTGAGCACACTGCTGGCTCATATTCAGCCGACTGTCCACTATCACTCCCAGGTCCTTCTCTGCCTGGCAGCTCTCCAACCACTCATCTCCCAGCCCGTAGCTCTGCTTGGGGTTATTACGCCCCAGGTGCAGGACCCGGCACTTGGCCTTGTTAAACTTCATGCAGTTGACCCCAGCCCATCGGTGCAGCCTATCCAGATCCTCCTGCAGAGCCTTCCTACCCTCGAGCAGATCGACACACACACCTAACTTGGTGTCATCTGCAAACTTACTGAGGGTGCACTCAATGCCCTCGTCCAGATCATTGATGAAGATGTTAAAGAGGACCGGCCCCAGCACCGAGCCCTGGGGGACGCCACTACTGACTGGCCTCCAACTGGATTTGACTCCATTTACCACAACTCTCTGGGCCCGGCTATCCAGCCAGTTTCTAACCCAACGAAGCGTGCGCCAGTCCAAGCCAAGAGCAGCCAGTTTCTTGAGGAGAATGCTGTGGGAGACGGTGTCAAAAGCCTTGCTGAAGTCAAGGTAGACCACGTCCACAGCCTTTCCCTCGTCCACCCAGCGCGACACTTTGTCATAGAAGGAGATCAGGTTCGTCAAGCAGGACCTGCCTTCCATAAACCCATGCTGACTGGGCCTGATTGCCTGCTTGCCCTTCAAGTGCCGCATGATGACTCCCAAGAGAATCTGCTCCATGAGCTTCCCTGGTACTGAGGTCAAACTGACAGGCCTGTAGTTCCCCGGGTCAGCCCTCCGGCCCTTCTTGTAGATGGGCGTCAAAATTATGCTCCTGTTTGTTTTTAAAACCGTTATCAACCTACTTTCTGAGTCTCTGACACATATTTCCTTTATGGCTAGGTAGAAAGATTTGTTGCCGCAGTCATCTGCATTTGTGAAAGTGAGATTTCTGTGGCCACTTTGTCTTGTCCATTGTCACCAGTAAGGCAGAAACTGCTTCCTCCTTTGGATTTGCCATGTATCCCCTACTTTAGAGTGTAATAATATTCTAGAAATCACTCCAACCCTCTTTTTTAATAACTATCAAAACAATCTATGACAGTCACATGTATCAGTGAAAAAAAACATGATTGCCAGGGGTGACCTTTTGGCTTCCACTTAAAATTGATGTATTTTACTTGGGAAAAAAAATAATAAAAATAATAAAAAATAAAAAATATAAAAAAAAGTGCTCCTGAGGTCACTTCCAAATTTCTAAACAAAGGGATGTTAATTTCCAAATGATGGTCAGATCATCTCCATTAACAGGCACAGCTCATCCATGCAGACCAGAACAGCTCTCCCTATACTGCTCTCTTCTCTCTAGCTCTCTTCTCTCCAGCTCTCTTCTGGAAATAACCACCAGCCCAAAGTTCAGAGTCTCCACACACTGAATGTCAAAAACAGGCATATAATTATCCAGCTCTGCCCCCAGTGAAGAGAAAAGCGAGATTTCCTGCCATCTCAGAAGTTAACTACATAGGTCAACAGACTAGACTCCTTCATTAGCCTGTTCCCCGGTCAGAAGCAGAGATTGACAGCTACTTTTCCTACTGATGATGATGATCAGGACAAGTTTTTCAGCCTCAGAATTTCCCTAATATATATAGATTAGGACATATTAGGACACAATTCTAATATAATTTTAACAAGAATAAATGAATTACTTACTGGAATATGCAATTACACTTTAACGTAAGTATATTAAATTATAAAATAGAGTAATTATAATATAAGCATATTATAACATTACACAGTGAACTACACATGCCAGAGATGGTAATGAATATTTACTTTGCATGTGAATGAAAACTGATATAATATTCAGCTCTCTGATTAACGCTAAAATTCTTTCTGTTCTCCTCCCATTAAAAGTAAAAAAATAAACAACACAGACTGAATTGATATATAACTATTAGTAATACAAGTACTACATGGAACAATATACAGTAAAATAACATGAATTTAACTTTTCTAATGACCTCAGTGTGGCCACGTCTCTACCCAGATTGCTCAGAAAGTATCTCAGCTAAAGATGACCCTTAGTGAAAGAGATGAGAGTCATCCCACTGGAATACGGTAGGTACAAAGTATTTTTTCTTGCAATTCAGTGTTACTCATTTGGCAGCCAATAGACCAGATCTCATCGGTACAATTTGCCCTGTCTTTTCTGGGCAGAATGTTTGTGCTTTAAACTGTTAAAGGATGTTCAAAAATCTAGTTCTGTGAGCTCTGGTGAAAAAAAATAGAGAGAGTTTTGTTGTTGTTATTTTCAGTGTCAATATCTGATTGACATCTGTAACATACGGGACTGCTGAACGCTCTCTTGTCACACAAGGCTCTTACCTTGTGGTAAGTGAAATTTGGAGTGCACTTTACAACAATGAACTAACTATATATGTCCTTTCAAATGGGGCTTTGAATGCCCTTAAGGTTAATTAGAAGTTTCACAAGTGAAGTTTATGAATGTTACTTCCAATGAAATTATAGAAGTGAAAAAATGCTTGCCTTATACTGACAACACCAATATATATATATATTTACAGTGTTTGAAGGAAATTGTCAGTACAAGTAGCTTTCAGCAATGAGCAAAAGATAACTGTCATTGAAGTGACTAAATTTTATAGCCATTCTTACTGATGAGTTCTTGAAGTATTAAAGACATTGATTTAGAAACGGAAGCAGTGGACAAGAATCTATTAGAAAGCAGGAAATAGGGCACAACTCCGAAAATCAATGCAGTTGGCAAAGAGAGGGACAAAAATATGGAAAAATGCAATCTCCTTTAAAGTGGAAATGAAGGGAAACATGAAATAGGGCTCCCAAACAGAAGAACCTAACAAGGCATCTTTGGCTCGAATGAATGAAAAATGAAAAGGAAAGCAGCAACTGTTTAATTTCTACATGGACAAACACAACGATAAAATTATCTTATGACAACATTTGTCTGATAGCCAGGTTAAACCAGTTTCTGTCAACTATGCAACTATTTTAGACTTGTCACTGTTAAAAGGCAACTGTTGACATTTTTAGGAGTGAATATAGACAGGGTATGCTTGTCTCTGTGATTGTCACTGGCATGACAGCAGAGGAAGTTGAGTTTAGTGCTGTGCTGCTTGCAAAAACCTCTGCAAACAGCTCCCTTTTAAATCACAGGTAAGAAGTATTGCACTATGTAGGGATACAAACAGACAGCTTTCATGTCTGAAAGCAGTCCAGGGTTTGTCAATGTGATTTTTGTGGACAAAGCGTTGCACTAAGAAACAGTATTCCAGGATTGCAAGTTAGCCATAAAACTCCTATGTACCCCGCTAGGTTAGGATACCTGACCATACACCACACAGACACACCTATCAAAACTTGTTTGTGCATCTTATTAATGATTCTTATCCCATCCCTACCTGAAGAACAGGTAGGCCATGAACATAGTTTTATATGGTGACAGTGCTAAAAGAAAATGCTCCGCCACCATTGCCCCTAGCAAAACAAATCATAAAATGTATCCTAAGAAACATTGCTTTGAACTTCAGTATCAATTGTCATGTGTTTCAGATAGACACTTCCCTTTTCTTTGCAAAACAAATGTTTTATGCCGTAATTCAAAAGTAGCATTAAATATCTAATAAAAATAAAGATTATCTCAAGCCATAAGGTTCAGAAACTAATCACGGTCATTAGCATTATATAACAGCATAACAGTGTGAGAGAATAAGATTATAGTTTCCTCTAAAACCAGAAGATATCCACATATTCCAAAAATGTGCATACAATATCTTTGACTTACAGTTGGACTTCTATCCTATTGCTGGACAACATTTTGCATTATAAATTATATCAAATAATAGTAATAAAAAAAATAAAATCCATATATACAAAAAACATTACATCTGATTGCACTTCTGTGTTTCAGCTGATTCTGTCTAGGATCTCAGACCATGACCACACATCAACTCCTTTTTCTCACTGTCCCTTTCCTCTTGTGAAACAACAGAAATCAAGGGCACGTGAGCTCCTGTTACTTAAAAATAACCTTTTCCTTCATTGCCTTTGTATCCTGCCTTCCTCTTTTCCCTACAGCTTGAGAGGGATCAAATTTTGCCATTTGACTTGCATGTTCTCCTTGGGGAAGAGCACAGAAGCCAAGAACTGAATGTAGCATAGTTAATGCTAGACACAGCCACAGAAGTTCCTCTGTGCAGAATGGCAAAAAAAAAAATGTGACAATGATTATGTCTGTTGTACCTAGCACAAACCTTTTTACAACATCATTTGCCTGAATTTTGGCCTGCAGTGCTAGTTTTTCATTTTATTGTGCCAAATGTAATGTTGGAGTGCATGTGCCATCTTTAGGCATTTTAACGTGCTGGATGAACAACCAAGTGCCTTAAGATCTGAACATTTAATCAGAGCTATTATTCTGCTGTTATGGATGCTACCTGGAATGCTGTAGATAGGGAAAGTGCAGGAAGGGGCCCTAATATGTACCATTTATTAAAATAAAAAGCCAAAATAAGACTAAAGGTATGTTTAATCAGTGAAACGAGAATCTCATAGTGAAACGCTTTTAGAATTTATTCTAAATTATATATTAATTTACGTTTTCTGCTATATGCTACTACTCTGGTCTGGATTTCTACTTGGACTGGGTACACACCAACCTGTACATGTAGAAGCCTGACCTTGCTGCTTATTTATTCTCTACTTCCACACATAATAATAGGAGTTCTTCAAACCTCATCCCTTTAAAGCACTGGGCGGGAGGATCAGGACTGTGTGCAATGTGTTTAAATTTTTTCTTTTGCCAAAAAAAAAAAAAAAAAAAAAAAAGCTACTCCCATATTGGACAAATATAAAAGCAAAAAGGACATTACTGTTTAGGTGGAGCAGCTTCATCAAGCTTTAGAACTGAAATATCGTTTAATCTGATGATGGACTGGATTATTGGCTGGTGTAAATCAGAATATTGCCCTGTTTTCTTCTGAAGCTGACAGCCTGCCCATACCTTTTATAAATATTGTTGCAGAGAATATTCAGTAAGAATAAGATTCAGAGTTCACCATTTAGTTTTTCTGATAGCTCAAGTGAGAGCCTCAGCTATCTGCAAGTCTGCCTACGCCCTTCTGTTTGAAGGTGCCAGATCCGAATCTAATCCAATCAACCCATCTTTGAAAATTACTGGGTAGGGATTTAGCAGGACATTTCTCATTATGCCTATCTAGTATTTCAGTACACTGTATCCCTAGTGACTAGATGTCTTTTTTTTTTTTTCACCCTCCTTTATCTTTATCTCTCTCTAGTATTCCTTCTGTCTAAAGCCTTCAAATCGTATTAGCTGGCTGCTATATTTATTAGGCATCCTCAATACATTAAAACATTGTTCCCTGTGAAATGTGCTGTTAAGTATTACCTTGGTTAGTAATTTAATTTAATAGGATGGTGACAACACATTGACATTGTTCGGGCTTGTGACCTAATGATTTATGAGACAAGTTACATTTGCAGACACATTGATTTTGGTAACTGCAATGAACAAAAGTGAAGAACAATTTTCACTTTTTTTTTTTTTTTTTAACATCTTTCTTTCCTCATCTCCCAGTATTATTCTAATCATTGAACTGCCTCTTTTAAAGCTCTCTGGCAGTTTGAAAGAGGTTTTAGGTTGTGGCATTACTTTTTGAAAGATGCTTAAATCTTTTGTACACTTGAGAACTTCTGTGCATCCCAACAAGTGCCAATTACTGTGTTCCATATCACTGGGCCTCAGAAGTGATATGATAAAATGCATTGACTGTAGTAATCCAATTTAAATGACAGTGATAACTTTGTGCCTTGATGCTTAGGTGAAATAAGGCAAACAAGTGATACAGTAATCCCACCACAAGCAGAGTGCTTTCCTGCATCAGCTGGTGAGCATGGCTGGCCAGAGCTGGCCCTGTTCACTCAGAAGAATGCTACTGGGAGCACCAGAGTAGAAATTAGGATCCTTCACTGCTCACAGGAGAAATGCTCTGCTGTGTCACTGTTAGCCACTGTTAGCCACACTAGTCTCACCAGGTAAATCAGGTAGGGTGATCAGAATGGCAAGGAGTGAGGAAATGTTATGGGAGGTAGCCTTCTGCAAACAGTACAAGAGATATTAAGAATCGCCCTGCTTTTTTCCTCCATCCATACCCAAGTGGTTGTGCGGAACAAAGCATACAAACTTTGTGACAAGGGAGGGAATGCACAAATATTTGCCATCAAAAATATGCTGGCATTTATGAGATGCGTGAGGACTGAGAGCGGAGATGGTGCCTGTGGTAGGGCTGCAGCCAACACTCAAGATTTTTCTGCAGATGAGAAGCAACCAGTGAGCAACAACCTTCAGATGTAGATCTGGCAGAGAACAAATCATCTGTCACTTAGTAAGGGCTGAAACAGGGAGTGCACCCTGTGTGGGCTGAGAGAGGGGACCCACACTCCCATACTGGTCCCCACCAGCAGGAATCATGAAGGACAAACTGGGAGTTAATTGATTGATTTCCTCCTCTATTGATGTGTACCTGAATTTTCCCACAGCTAGAAACTGTGCAAGAGTCAATCAAGGTTCACATGGTAAAGACAAATAGCAAACATCTCCTTCCTTCCTTTACTCCAGTTGAGTGAGAAAAGTCATGCTGGTTAGACAGACTGCCAGACTAAAGTTAAATCCATGACAGACTCGTGGATTACACCATACTAGGTAACACCACAACATTGCAGTATCTATCTGAAATCTAGAAGGTCTCTTGTTCTATCAAAATGTATCCCAGTTTAAATCTTCATGATCGATCCATGTTTTCCAGACTGATGGAATCTCTTCACCTCTTCCTCTCCCCACTTCTGTCCTCATCCTGACACCCCCAAGCGTGCTACCAAAGCAAGTAACGTTCATTTGCTGTTAGCAGCTCTGCTCCATTACTCAGTTCAACTTGCTTCAATTTATGTCACACTACCTCACATTTATATCCTTTTCACATCTATTTTAAGCTATGCTCTCTTCCTCATTAAATATCTTTTCTAGCTTTAGTCTGATTTGTATATACTAAGTCCATGACAGCATTTCAATAGGATCTTAAATACAACTTTGCCTACTTTGTAAACTCCATCATATTTCTTGTACCCTTGTCCTTTTCATTTCTTCTGATGTTTTCTAGTTAAATAACATTCTTCTAAAATGTGAAAAAGCGTGTTTTTCTTTTTTCAATAGCATGTCTTTCTATGCATTTATAAAATAGAAGCATCTTTCTTACACAATATTATTAAGAGGATTTCTACCCGTCTCAGTGCTGCATCAATGAAAACTAGCAGAGTTGGTTCTACAAAAGTCCTAATGAGGAACAGAATACAATAGGTGACACCCGGTAAGTGTCATACTGTGTCCCATCATTTGAGCTAGCCCAGCTCATTCGAGCTATGAGTAGCTTGTGCTGTAAGTAAGCAGTGCTGCACTGTCCTTTGTAGACATATCATAAAAGACACTTAATACCAATGTGTGAGACATAGGATTAATGATGGAGGATATTTAAGAGAGAAATGAAACTAAGTAGTGGTAAGAAAAAAAATGGCAGACAATGCCAGGAAGGCCTTTTGAATTCACTACTCTATTAAAGAAAAATTCTTGTTAATACCACAAGTCTAATAGTAACAACAGCAGAGATTGAGATTCCTTTTTTGCACAAATATAGGACCTTATCACCAGTCTTGCAGAACCATCAATTTCCAACATCACCAATGTGAATTTTACATTGGGTTTATAAGCTAATATTCTGTTGGTTAAGGAATAACATTTTATGCAAAATGTACCTTTTTATTGCATGAGGTTAATACTTTCATCCCTCTTCTACCATTAAATTAGGTTTAACAATAAAATAATTATTAGGTTTCTGTGAAGTTATTGAAGGATTGAAATGTATGTGGCTCTATGATACACATGTCTCTGTGAATGTGACTACCCACATTTGAAGAGAGATGCAGAGATCACCAGTGTTAAACAGTACTATTCAGTTAAGATTGTTTCAGCCAAAATAATGGAATTTAAATAACTTTTTTGAATGTTATATTAATTATAAATGAATAAAAGTAGTTGTTTGCCAAGTTTATCTGCTTCCAGCTCTATTAAATGCCACCACCTCTCACTAATGTGAGTGCTATGAGATCAGCACTCTCGTACCCTGCCACAGACTCGCAGTGTGACCCTGAACATCTCACTTACAGACAGATCTAATTAGGTACTTAAATATTAAGTGTTGCAATCCAGAACCCAGATGGAGTCATTGAGGGCCCTACAGAGGAGGAGGAACTGTTCCAAGCAGGAACAGCCAAAAGCTGCTGTAGCCTGATTTAATGCAGCATTCTGCATGGCTGGGGTACTCCCTGGGCAGGGAGTTAAATCCTAGACCAGGATTTGATTCCCTCTTCTGCCCTGGAGCCCTTAAACTCTGATCCTCTTAAACTAGCAGACTATATAGGTTAAGTTGTTTTTCTTCTGTCCTGTCAATTAAATACAATTAAATAGTAATAATATATATATATATTTTTTTTTTAAAAAAAAAAAAAAGTAAAATAAAAAGATCCACTAGGCCAGAACAGGGAAAAACAACTAGCAGGAGCCATGTTTCCCTAGTCTTTAATACTCTGTCTCACCTCCACAAAACTGATTTAAGAACTTCACTATGGAAGCAACCTCTTTTCCATGCTCTTCCTCAAAACCTGAAAGTCTTGTCCTGAAAGTACTCATTCGTAAACGGGCACCGATTCTGTAAATACCATTGCAGAATTGTGAAAGGATAGGAATAACGAGAAAAAAAAAAAATATATTTTTTAAAATTACCATGTAATATATATATATATTTGAAATACACCTCAAGAAGAAAAATTTTACAGAAAATTCCATATTTGCCAAGACAGAACACATGCACAGTTTTTATTCCAAGGTACAAAAGTTTCCATTGTGTTTATGTGTTTATGCAGAAAATATATCAAATGTATTTGCAGAGAAACAAACAGACAACCAGAAGCTCTCATCCACTACTTAATTTTTTTTTAAAAAAAAAAAAAAAAAAAAAGAGTGTGGGAACTGTGAAACTCTTTACAACAGAGTCTCTCAAGACTAGGCACAATTCTTAAATGTCTGCTGCCTTCCTGGTACTATGACTATATCTGCAGTGAAAGCAATAAGCTTAGTCAAACATATGGAAAATTAGAAATCGGAACATTTTCAATTATGGTTATTTCACTCTGAAATCATTTACTCACTTTAGGAAAATCTTTCCAATTTCAGACTTGTCATTTCTATTGAAAGTCTCCCAGTACCCTAGGAAAAAATTCCTGTAATTACTACTTCATTGAAAGGCATCACAACTGTAAAGCATCACAAACATCACAAGATTCCTCTGACTTACCTTCATTGGTTTTCATATCATAAAAGGCTGGAAGATGCTCACAAAAAATAGAGAAGGTAAAAGGTATGATGAAATGTATGCATATAGAATCAACAGAGAAGCTGGAATTAGTTGTGGGAAGAAGTTACTTTTCTTTTACTATAAGTGATTAAAGCCAGCATAATTATTATTTTATGATTTTCTAAGCTAACGCCACTTCAACTCCTTGCTGGAATTTTCCATTCCAGTAAAGAACTCATTTTTTTTTTTGCTTTTGAAATTATGGATTTCTTCAGAGGCTCTGGGATACTATCATATACAGACACTGCATTGCAGATACTCCCTTACAGAAATAGCACTGAATCTTATGCCACACCTACTTATTGATTTATTGTTTAGAGAACTTCTAATTACAGTACTGCTGAGTTCACACTAAATTTAAGAATTGCTACACCAAACTTAAGATTTGCTTGTTACTAGTACTGTTTGGCTTCTTCTTTTTGTTTGTTTTGGATACTAATGTGCAAGCTGCCCACATCAAAAGAATATGGTAGGCCTACACACATAGTGAAAAGAACTGCTGCTACAAAGAGATGTTATCTTCACATGACTGTTAAATGCCTATGTTTTCTTCCCATTGTCGACAGTATATTTAAATAAAGAACCATACCATTTAATACAATATAGAAAAAGGATTTCCACAAGATCACTTGTGGCATCTTCAAGAGATCCGGCAAGAAAAGTCAGATCTTAGCTTCTGCCCAGTGTTATGGTGACAAAATTTTTCTAGTGCCTACCAAATCCGATAAGAAGTCTTCTGGCCTCTCTATGAGCCTTCAGAAGAAGGTTAGTCCATATCATTGTGAATCTCTACATTGTTATTTTCTGTTTAAGAGAGTCTTATAAAAGTATATTAACTAAGCATATGACTTCTGTTTCCACAGTCAAGTGTTCAACCCATCAAGCACATCAGTTGCAACAGCCTAGGAAAGTCTTCCACATCAAGAACATACCATAACTTTTTTTCAAAAAGTGTACAAATGTTTACTTTCAGTTTTAAGATGAAATCTGCGTACTGGACATGATCTATCCAGCCTATCTGGAACAGATTTTTATTGAAACACTCTAGAAAAACAATACTCAAAATCTCCTCTAAGAAGACAGTAGTAATTGATCCAACAGCAGGTGTGCGTGTAAAATCTAAATACAGGTTTAATAAATTAGACTAGCTTGCTAATTTTTACTTTGGATTTTCATTTATAATAATATTTCAGACATGCATTACTACATATCTTGAAAGACAATTTTTGGGCTATCAGCTTCTGCAAAAGTATATCTGCTTGGCACACTACAGAATGTTTCCATTTGTTGTTAGTGAAATAAATATACACTCATGAAATTAAGATAAATTTATTGTGTCGCTTTTACAGAGCAAAACATAGCATATTCCCATAGCTTCATTCATGGAACAGGCCATGCCCAATTTCTTCTTGGGGAGGGAAGCACCCACTGGGGCAGAAAGGAGATGGGAAGAAACCAGGCAGCATGTAGAGAAGCCAACTTCATCCAATGAGTCTAGTAATGCTACACTTTGTATTTGCTTAATGGAAAGAGACGAGTTTCTCTAGAGAGCAATTCAGATCAGGAGCCTCATATAGTTGTTTTGTCTCCTATCTCTCCCCACTTAGTACAGAAGGTGTCTAAAAACATTAGTTTTAGTAGAGTTACCCCCAACAGCGGCTAATTGACTAAGACATGTGTTGAGACTAATTAAGAGCTTGATTTTCCTTTATTTCTAGGGCATTAGAAAGCTCCAGCATCTCCAGATAACCCAAAGTTTCTGTTAGGCACATTTAACTTATGTCACTAATTTAAGACATTTTAAACTCAGGGCTAGTGGTGGGCTGTTGAGGGCACTGCAGAAATCTGCTGTGCTACTCCTTTAACAATCTGCTGCGTTGCCAATATCCATCCAGTGTCAGGGGAAAGGCTCAGAGACCAGTCGGCAGAATAGATGCACAAGCAGTAAGTTCCTAAAACCAGCAATGTGACTTCTACATCATAATGCCATCTGCACTCAACTGTAGACAGTCTGGCGTCTAGAGACCCAAGCAAAAAAAAAAAAAAAAAATAGTCACTCTTGTTACTTTAGGGATATACCTATCACTAAATGCCAGTAAGCAAACAAAACAGCTGTCATGTTTAAGTTCAATTCTGTTTGCCTAAATTACTGATTATAATTTGTATAGCAAGTGTGAAAATATGACCCACAAAGATGGATTTGAACTACTCAAAGTATGTGAAAATCATATATTCTTATGGCACTTTTATCTGAAATCAGACATTAGCCTCTGAGTACAGCAAAGAAAAGAAGCTGTGTTGAGAGAAATACTGAAAAATCATTGGCAATGGCCCTGGCTGCCAGACCTAGCCCTGGGGTCACTTCATAGCCCAAGAGGGCTAGCAAAGTGCAAGCCTGGGGAATTGCAGTAGCAGTGCAAATGTGGTAGAAAAGTTGCTCTGTGGGATTGTCAGTAATTTCCTGTTAATGTCAAATAACTCTAGACAGCAGTGGTACTCCAATAACTTCAATCAACTTAGCATCGTTAGTTTAAAACTGATCTTTGTAGAAAACTTGATCTTTGTTGATCAACTGGAGTATTCAGGAAGACTAAGCAGGAAAACTGACAACAGAGGAAATACATCAAGAACAATTTTCTAAAAGCAATCTATACCAAGTAAAACTGTATCTTCAACTTCAATAAATCACTGGAATTGGAAAAGTGGAAAAATTCCATTCCTTAACACTTCTTTTTCATTTTCAGAATTATTCATGAAAAGTATCCAGTATCTGATAGAACAGAATGCATCCTTAACTAGAAAGATAACTGATGCCATGGAACTGCTGCTGAGACAAATTTGTCTAAAAGTCTAGAAACAATATTCTTCCATGTTTTCATTGCAGTAATATGTTTGGTTTTATATCATTTGCTGACAACAAATGGATATAATCCCATCTGTTCTATATGCCTTCTAGTGATGAATTACCAGCTGTCAGATGGGTTCTTGTTATTTGGGGGCAAACTTAAAAGAGTTTTTAATTTCATTTCAAAAAAAAAATATCAAGTACCTGCATATTTAGTTTCCATAATAATCCCTCTGACTCCACCTAAGAGAGTGGTCTGAAAGCATCTATATTCCTGAACACAAATAAAACAACCTACATATAGTTGATAAATTACGTTTAATATAGCTGATTAGCAATACTTGTTAAACCTCAGTTACGGATCAACAGTTTACACTGAAACTTCAGATATTCAGAAGAGATTATTATAACAGAAGGGTTGAAGAAGCATGTCCATTTTCTCACCACAGCACCTGCCTGGCACAATTTCTCCGTCCTATTAGAGTGACATCAAAGCTGCTTGGGGAGCCTGGAAGGATTGTACGTTATCAGTGTTGTTTACTGAGATATGTATTACAAAGTACTGCAGTGTGCCCTCTGACAAGCAAGGAACACAGGATTTTTCAGCAAGAGCCACTGTTGCATTGCAATTGACAATTCTGTGTCTTTCAGCCAAGGCATAACCTCGTGGTATTGCTAAGGAACAAAGAATTGTATTGTCTTATTCTTCCTTTTGTTTAGTTCTTGCTCTTTTATTGTAATGCCAAAAGGGTACTGGACTTCAGAAGCCAGCAAGGTTGGCATTTCATAAAGGACATTCAATCAGTCAACAAGCAACTTCTGCAGTTTTTAAATTATTATTCTTTGTCCCAGTTCATCTGTTGCGTCTTTGGTTCTTTGATATCGTTGAAGAATGGCCAGATTATGCAGCACAGATTGCAAAATAAAAGTGCAAATTAGAAATCACAGAACAGGGTCACCCATAACATAGCAGGCTGATCTAAAAGCTTTTTGCCCAGTGACCTTGCAACAAATCCTTACCTCAGAGCAACCACTCAATAGCATGGTAGATGTCTAAGTCTGACATTACATTAGGGCACGACATGGTCCAGCACACCAGGGTTTCTGTGAGCAACTATAGGTTTTTGACAAGTTTCAGAAGAAAGGTCCAGTGTCTCCCACCAGAAAGGTAATATTTACTAAAATACCTAGGTACCCCACTCTCCTAAGTGAATCCAGAAAATGCGGTATTTCACTGCATTATAGCAGCTGATAAAAGCCAATGAATAAGATGGGAATGTTTGGAAAACCTCATGTAGGTCAGGCTCATTCTCCATTTGCGCATATTTCTTGCCTTTCATAAACACTGCATTTATCCTTGACTTAAAACTAGATCTACACCTTTGCAGAGCAGATTTTTTCAACAGGTGTCAAGGGACTGAAGTAGAATTTGCATTTTGTTACACTCAGCTTTCACTCCTCCTAATACCCGCACACTGGGGAACCTGGGACCCAAGCAATTCAGCAACGTTTCTTACTCAGGGGTCTTGAATCCACCACTAAGAAAGCCTCTCTTCATTTTGGGAGAAAACAACTGACATGAGACAGGAGTCCTTGTCTGTGCTTTCAGAAAGGAGTTTCAGCAGCATGCCAGGAGTAAAACCTGCCTTTTCCTTTCCAGTCCTGGCTGACAACTGCAGTCCTTGGTGATAACTACTCAAATGTTGTGGGATCTTCACTCTTAACTCTCACAAGAAAGCAGTAAAACAATTTTATATCAAAGAAGTAACCAAATATCATAATGATAAGTATATAAATTATAAGGGGTGCGTAAAATGCATATTAAGCCTTCTGTTTGGTATGATGGTTATTACATACACGTCTTTCTGAGTATTTTAGGTGCTTACAAGCCTCTTATTATTAGAGTGATGCATACTCTTTTATGAATGTATTCTCAGAAGCCCTTGATAGTAAGGGTAATGTTATTGCCTCCGTTTTAACATTTATGAAAATGAAACACAAGAAGATCTATATTAAGCATAAATAGATGAACTCGGGATCTTCAAATGGGATCATCCTATACTAACAACAAGAAAAACAGAAGTCCAGATTTTTCAGTCCACAATAACTTTTTGAGGAAAGGTCAATAAAATAACATTTGCTTAAGTTTAGAAAGAGCATATTGATTATACATATGAGTTCCACAAATTTAAGGTAGGTTGAAGTTCTAGAAGAGACTGCCTAAATCCTAGAGTCTTTCAAGGAGAGATTAAAGCACCATTTAGCCTAGGAAGATTTAGATTAAGTTGTTTTTACTTTTGTGGAAACAGGATGCACTTACTGACCTCTGGAGGTGCTCACTGACATAAGCTAAAAGTCCCTCTGTGCCTTCAGAGTGATTTAAGTCCAGATCTAGGTGACAAAACTCATTAAGGATGATCTCAGTGGAAACTGAACACATTCTTTTAAAGTCAGTACAGCCTGCTATGGTAGTCACTGGGATGAGTAAATCCAGGCTCATCCCATGCAGTCTTCTATCATTTAACAAACTCAAAGATTTATACCACTGCTGTTGGTAGGCGATGTGCACAGACAATGTAATCAGGCTATACAGCACATTAAATAAAATAAAATAATAAACAGCTGATGCATTAGCTTATTTTACATTAGGAAATAACAGCCCTTTTAGATATAGTCCAGCTCAGAATGTTGAGCAGCTGCAGAAGAACTAAATTCTCCTGGAATTATTATAAGTTCACTGCATCTCAAAATTAGGCTTTTACATGTCTAGCCACTGTGGTGATTGTTACTATTAAATGAGAGTACAGAAGAGATAAATAAAAAACACAGTGATTCTCTTGATCATTCCCTTATTTCTTTCCCGTAGCACCCTATTCTATTGGTAAGAAAAAATAAAATATTTCTATTCATAATATTATAATATTTAATTAGCTTTTCAAGACAACACTAGGCAACACATCAGATGCTAATGAAATTCTGAAGTCCGTTGTGTAATGAAGCACATATGTATCAACATATTTTGATTTCAATTTGTTTTAGAGATTACAGTGAGAAATTGGAAGCTACAGCCTCGAGATGTAGTCTCAATACTGCAAGCAGACATGCAATAAGGAAAGGAAGACAACTGATAGTATTGGGAGTATAATTAACAGTTTAAATAAAATATTATTATCAACAATTAAAACCAAAACCAATCAGTGTGTTCATCAGATGAAAACAACCATGACAGCTGGAAGCACTACTGATAAATTCCTTAAAGATTAAAAAAATCGCACCAACTCAGAAATCATTGGTAGTCTGAAGGCAGCCTAGAAAAGGCTCAAAAAAAAAAAAAAAAAAAAAAAGAGACAGATGAGTAAAAGATGTGCAATTTGATAAAAACTGAGTGAAGATCTGAAAACAGGGAATCATGATCAAAGGATTAGGCCAGGAAAATTATCTATTTAAAATCCTTTAAAGTTACCAGTGTGAATTTCTAAGTCTCTATTTCTGCCTAAATGTAAAATCTCTCTCCAAGGACCCAGTTCAAAGCCAGTCAAAGTCACTGAGAGCTGTAAATTTTGGATTAGGCCTTTATGGTCATCCTGAGGATGTCTATAATTACCGTCATTGCATTGCCCTTTTAGAGGGAAAGCAAAACCAGCACTTGGTGCCACACTCTCATGTGTGCCCAGGGCCCAGAGCTGGGAATTGAACCAGACCATGACTTGTCCCAAGGAGTCCCTTGGCTGCTGGACCTGCGGGCAGTAAATGAAGCCTTACCTCCTCACCCTGCACACGCTCAGAAAACCCCAAAGTGGTGCTTCTGGCCATATTAAATAGAGAAAACCAAAGAACAAATTTTCTGATGACCTCACTGCATGTCAAGTAGCTCTGCATTGCTGGAGTAGCGTGAATTTTCATGTGCCTTTGAATTGCTGTGGTACTGAAGCATCACGTACACAGCAGTCAGATGCATCCAGTAATTGGGAATTCGTTTTTGAAAATCCAATCCTTTGGATCATTTTACAAGACATTTTAGTTACATTATTGTGGCAGTATACAGCTATGTTAATATCTCTTTACCTTATCATAGTCAGGAAGGTCTCTTTATTCTTAAACATAAATAAAAATAAATAAATAAATAAAAGCAAAAATATAAAATATCTAACAGTATGTTACAGGAATCTTCCATAACATTCCACCTAATCTCCATGATATTACCGCACCTAGTGCAGTAAATATTTTTAAGGACTGAAATAATGCAGCAATTCTAACAATTGAATTGATGCTCAGCAGTGCAATTATTGTTTCCCTCCACTATTTGGAAACGTTCAGTTTCAAACTCTTTGAAGTAACCTGAAAAATAAACTGCTGCTGAAGCTCAATCCATGACCACTGTCAAAAATGTTATTGCTCACAATAAGATTACTGTAGTGACTGGGACAATTCCCACTTCTTTGCAGAATGCTTAATAGTTCTTACACATATTACCTAATAAAACATGCATTTTTTCAAGCATAGGTGGAACATAAAAATTCATACAAGAGCTCTATGTGAAGGTGAATGAGCATAAAAATGAGCAAAATGAATGAGATAGTTTTATTGACATAATGAAGTCTAAACCCAGCCAATTCTCCCTCATTTAAAATTAGCAGTTAGATCTATGTTATTATTAAGCATTTCTCCTTCTTCTTTTGCCTTCAATGCATTGATTTTTATTTTCTGCTAATGAACTAGGCACTTTGTCAAATGTAAACGTGTCAGTATCCAGTAATTTCAATATATGAGCGTACTAGGAAGTATTTACAGAGATATTCCACAGTAGTCACAAAATGCTTATTTTACTAGTCATCATCAACGCCCATTACATAAATGTATATAATTGTTGAAGTGTTCCATAAGACATTGTTCCCTGGTCAAAGAACTTGGACAAATTGTTTGACTTATGCTGTGCTCACATCCTCAGCATGCATTGGAGATGTGCCAGAGGAATAAAGTATGCAGCAGATGTTAATTGTGCACTAGACCACACTGCATGACTCTGCATTGTACATGATTTTAAATATTCCAATTACTCAAAGATACAAGGGCAGACTTTTCAGACAGACTTCTGCAGCTTAAAATTCTTTTTGGAAATGTGCAAGGAAAACAAAGTTAAGAGCTTATGTAAAAGACACAAGGAAGTAAGATGTTTTCGATGAGTTTCCCCATATTTTACATATTATGCTAACAGAAAGAGAAATTCAGCAAAATACAAGTAAAGACGTTTGGGGAGGGAAGATATGTAAGGTCCAGAAACAACTGAAAAAGCCTGGAATAAACAAAGAGCAGAGAAACCTTTACAATCAGCATCTCCACTGGTGAAGCAGGGACCCTCTACAGGCCTCTGACTATTCTAGAACTAATTCAGAACCATCAGGGGGTGGGGATGGGGGTGGGGGGGTGGTTGGAAGGAAAATAGAAATCTGTGGATTCAAAGATCCACAGTAGAGTTTGTGTATTTGAATTCTAAATGCAGATTTGTAAATTTCTCCACACTAGGCCTGTTAAAATACCAGACCTAGAACACCAAAGCCTTATTATAAGTCCAGATCTGTATTTTGCATCAAGATAGCACGTCATCTCATAGCTTTTTGTTTCTGTTTTAGAAAGTTTAGGTAAAAGCTGTCTGATTTCCATTTTCCTTCCTCCAATGATCATCTTGCCCAAGGTGACAGTGGTTTGGATACTTTTTTTAAAGAAACTTTTCATTCCATGACTATACAGGGTATGCATAACAGGACCCTGCTCTTACTTTGGGTACCATTTCAATTTCTTGCCTATATTCTCCTTTAAGAACTCCTCCTGCATTTGGCCATTAGGTAAGCATCAAATTAAGAAGGGAGACATTTTCCAGAGTTGTTCATTTCATGAGAAAATGAATTAGGCTTCTTCCAGTAACTGCTACCTAAATATAATTAGATAGGTTTACAAAACATACTCCTATATATTTTTTTTCCTTTAATAAAAATCATAATTTAAAGAGATCTCAGTGCGTAAATTTTAAGCAGAATCAAAGGAGCTCATCAACACACAAGTCTTTTATTGTCTGACAAGCATGAAAATTTCCTCTAAGTAGAGATTGATTTGATGTCAGCTTGCTGCAATTAGAAAGTAATTAGCATTCTTTCAAAGTGAGGACCAGAAGAATGGCCAGAGGTTGACATTCAATTCAGTGAATAAGCAAGAAAAATGGTGTCTCCTCCTCTTGTGTAAGTGCCAATAGAATTTGGAAATCTCTGGCTGTACTGTAATTCAACTACCTCTAAGGCCAAGCTCAAGAAGTACAAAACAGAGACCCTTTTAATTAGTGAACACAACATACCTTGACTCCTATAAAGAAGTCTGCTAGTAGGTTTTCCTTATCAACATGTCTTCAGCAGCTTTTAAGATGAAAATGTTGCCCTACTGGCTTATTGACTAAAAAAGCTCAGCTGTCTTATGCACCAAGGATGGTAACATTACACAGAAGACAAGTCAAAAGGCCTCATATCTTTTAAGTTCTACTCTAATGTTTTTTTCAGCTCTTTGCAGCTCTTTTTCATTTCAGTCTCTGTTCAAAGTTGTGCAGCAGCATAACTTGAACAAGTGGCAAAAGACTACTTCCCCTTCATAAAATGACAAGAATCTTTAATAACAGCCTACTGAAGTAGTTCTTACACAAAAGCAAACCTTAAATTTCATCATGAGCTAGCACTGCATCTGACTGTAGTAAATGCAGATCTAAATACTCTACTTATACCATCACCCATTCCTTTTGTTTTCTTAAATGATATATCATTAGGAAGCTTTCTAGAAGGTAAAATTACTGAAAATGTAGAAACATTTGAAGTCATCAAGAAAAGCTGCTCCGTGATGGAAACAATGAAAAATGCAAACCAGTGATCTGTCATGCTTTTTTTTTTTTTTTGGAAAGTTTTATATTTTTATGCCTAAACCAGGGAAGACTGTGGAGATGAGAAGACAAAAGGTCTCTGATTCTGCACTAAAAATGTAGTTACCTTTTCTCTCATCGTTATCTTTCAACAACCATTTCCTAGAATGTGGGGATAAAGAGAGTGAATTGTACTACACAGTGTAAAAGAAAACTATATACAGGTCAGAATTAAGGAAAAATGTGCACATTTTTCTTTTTCTTTTATTTGCCTATAAATATTACATTTACCAATAGTGGCACCAGTAAACAGCCTTTCACTGGAAGTAGGTATGAGAACCAATTGATGACCTAACTTTTGACACCACCAGCTGGAATAGGGCTAACCACTATCACATGCTCATTATTAATGGCTCTGAATTGCTAGTAAAATAGAAAGAAATATATATTTAAAAAAATAAATCAAAAAAAGCAGAAATTAATAAGAAGAAAGAACCAGAAATAAAGTTGAAGAGAGAAGGAGCCAAATTAATTTATCGATTAGGGAAAAAAAAAAAATAGGATTAAATTTAATTTTCTTTGTAATTAGGACTTCATTGTTCTCGAATTTTGTGTAGTTATGTGGAAATTAAATCATGGTGGAGACAGTGTATAAGTCTACTTTAACACTCACCAGCAGCCATAATAGGCTGTGACAAAAGCTGTAATTATACATGGTTCTATTTCTTGGCAGACTTGTACAAGTTTCAGCTTCTTGGCTTTAATGACTGAAAGTAGAAAAATTTTAGATATTAGAGAGACACCTCTTCTTTGCCAAAGACTATTCACTTATAAACAAACAAACAAACAAACAAACAACAACAACAACAAAAAAAAACCAGACCTCACCAGAAGTGAAAGTTTTAACAAGTTCTGTGCCAGGAATACATTTACTCTTACAGACTGAATGAACAATTATTGATCTGAATATAAATATAACTTTTAGTGTGGCTTTCCTTATTGAAACCCCAGCAAAAATGAAAACAACAAACATGACAGCCCAAAAGCCCTTCAATTAGATAGTCTGACAAGACCCCAAAACAGCATAAAATCTCATTGAGGGGACAGAGAGAGAGAGAGAGAGAGAGAGAGAGAGAGAGAGAGAGAGAGAGAATTTAGTAGGGTACTCGGAAAAGAAGAAAAAAAAAAGTATGTATAAGAAAATATATATATATATATATTATTCTTATTATTCTTTTGGAAAACATACTTTAAGGAAGATGAAAAAGGCTTCTGTAACCACTGACAGAAGCAAAAATAATTAACAGCCATTCTTGACACTACAGTTATAAGTGACAAATCCTTAGTGCAGATACACCTGTGAACCACACATGGATCACAAAGAGAAGCAGAAAAGTGATCTAAAGAATGAAAGAAACAAGCCAGCACATAAAGAGGAAATCAGCGTTACACCCTTAGGTTTGTCCTATAACTTGGACAGCTGTGTTAGACCTCTGGACAGAACACAGGACACTGTGCCTAACAAAATTAAGAAAAATAAGTCACTGGTTGTTGATTTTTTCATGTGATACTCCCTTGCTATTTCTATTTTACCAAAGAGCACTGTTCATAAAGTCACATAAAGATTAGCTTTTTGGCCAAAAACTCAGCCAGGGTTTGTATCTATGCTGAAGTTAATGACTTTGCCCTTCAAGGGTTACAAGCAACTTGGTAAACAATTATATGTAATCATAATACAAATTAACACTAAACCTTCAGCTATCCCTCACTGTTGTGGTGACATAACGCAACCTCAGCAGATCCTCACATAAATACCCTCTGGTTCTGGCAGAAAACAGAGCCATCAAAAATTGATAGAAGGAGAAGAATGCAAAGAGCTCTCTAGTTTTGTAATGAAATTGTGGATCAAAATTGTGGTAAGGCTACATACACCTCAAATACTGTGTTCAGTTTTAGGCCCCTCACTATAAAAAAGACACTGAGGTGCTGAAACATGTCCAAAGAAGAGCAAAAAAGCTGGTGAAGGGTCTAGAGAACAAGTCTGATGAGGAGCAGTTGAGGGTCTGGGGCTATTTATCCTAGAGAAAAGGAGGTTCAAGGGAGACCCCATAACTCTCTACAACTACTTCAAATAAGCCTGTAGCAGAGTAGGGGTCAGTCACTTCTCCCAAGTAATAAGCAACGGGACAAGAGGAAAAGGCCTCGAGTTGCACCAGGGGAGGTTTACATTAGATATTAGGGAAAAAAAAATATTCTCTGAAAGGATTGTGGAGTATTGGAACAGGTTGCCCTAGGAAGTGTTTGAGTCACCATTCCTGGAGTTATCCAAAAGAAGTGTAAATGTGCTTAGGGACATGGTTTAGTGGTAGACTTGGCAGTGATTGGTTAATAGTTGGACTTGATAATCTTAGAAGTCTTTTCCAACCTAAATAATTATATAATTCTGTGAAAATCTGAGGATTAATGTTTAAGAAGAAATATATATCTGTATTTATATGGATAAATGATTATTGGAGCATACCACCATAGAAAAACTATGAATTTATCTTGTCTTGCTGGCTTCAGATCAAGACTAGAGACCTATTCAGAAGATATACAGGTTTAACATAAACAACGTAAGACAAAATTCCATGGTGTCTATACACAATGTCAGAGTAAATGATTGAATGTCTCACTTTTAAAAACTATGAGTCCACAATAAGAATCATTTTTGAAGCAATGGGAAGAAGGAAACGTACAAATTTTCCACACTGATGAATACTACAGTCTCCTTTCTTTCTTCTTATAGGCATCAAAGCAAAAAGATCTATCTTCTAAAGCTTTGAATCAACAAAAGAGGCTCCTTTAATGTCTACTCCTTTCCTGATAAAATAACAATTGTACTCTTAATTACACCAGGTTTGTTACTTAGTTTTATAATTCCCACCAAGGAAAATACCTGTTTCCACTTTGAGAAGCCCACTTCCATTGATAGACTTCTATCTCTCTGTGAATGCAGCAAATAGGTTCATTTCCAAACGTTTTAGACTACCTTGCTGTACTTGCAGAGACAGCTTTGAAATGGAAACAAAAACTGACAAAGAAGTGGACCTTTCTGGAATAAATGATTACATATGATTTGACCAGTTTATTTTAAAATATAAAACTTTCTTGTTTTAAGTAGAAAGCCTGCAGTCACTTCTAGCGTAGTATATTGTTTAATTATTATCTAAGCAATTTAAAGGACAAATCATCTTGTTTTCACAGTCGTTGTCATCAAAGGGACTGTTGACTGCAAAGTCCCCCTTGGTCTCTCATCTTCATTAAGTTTTAATTTCAAACTCATCCAAATTTTCTTCACTCTCAAATTTATCCACATGCGAGGGGTGAGACAGCCTTCTAAGTCATTTAAATCCACACAGACCCTCAAAATAGAAAATTAGCTGTTCATTGAACCTAATCTCCCTTAGGCAAAACAGCAATTCAACTTCTACCTATTTCTCAAAGCTACCTGTGTCATTTCCATATGGTACTTCCAGAGCTGCTCTGCCAGCTTCCATCAGCATTTTTCAGCTCTCAGAGGTGCTCTCAGGCTAAAACCAGAGGAGCACCACTGAGAACAAGGTGAGAATGGGGTCTGTGTCAGCCTATGAGGCTTCATAGCCTTTTTCTGAATATTAACATAGCCTGAAACTACTGGGTTGAAAGCAGACATTTTCGGGTGTGATTAACAGGAACTGCAGAAAATGAAAGAAATGAAATTAAGAAAGCAGCTTGGAAGCTGCTTCCACAGCCGCAGAAATATTGATGATGTGACACAGAATTATTTGGGGTTATATATGCTTTGAAAGAAGCTGAGAACTGCAAGGAGTTAATGCATCTTCTGTGCAATTCTTATGTTAAAAAAAAAAATGGTTTTACCTTTTTTAATTAAATAGGATTATATATAAAAAAAAATAACCAGTTCTCTTACAGACATGTCTTAACAGAAGCAACCTACAAGACTCAGAGATTTTGATTAATTGCCCATGTCAAATGGAGAGGGGGCATAATACAGCTATAAGTTTAAGTTTTAATAATTGGATGTATTAATGAGACCAACATTGCTGAATGTCCTTAGGATCACAATTTCTTTTGGCAATAAAGCATTCAGAACAGTTATGGCAAATGTTATGAATGTTTATTAAAATAATGCTACATTCTCGTTCCACAATGTGCAGGAAGTGTATAATGGTGCTACATGCATTATTCATACTATGCAAGACTAAAATAATTCCTCGCTTCAGTCTTACGGATTCATAATTTAAGATGAAGAGACAGTCCCTCTCTTACAAGAGATGTTTATTTTGCTTATAGTTAGGTTCACATGAGTCTTGTGGGACACAAGGCAGAGAATGTGACCTAACAAATCAGTCAATATGAGAAACAGTTAACAGCATTTCTGAGCACCCTGATAAACTCAGAATAAAAAGCAATATGACGGTCCCCCTTCTCATGCAAAATATCATGTGTTAGACATAACAGATGGAAAATGGCATTATATAAGCTATCTGGTTGACAAATTCAGAGTAGGAGCACAAAGCAGTGTGTGTAGGAGCCAGCAACCTATTATTTCCTATTGTTGTTCTTTTGTCTCCTGCAGCTCTAAATTTGGAAACACAGAAGCTTAAACTATTTTTGAAAGCTGAAAGAACTTAAACAACAAGCTCAGCTAAGGATGAAATTTCAACCTGGTTGTTGACTGCCTGCACACTGAGGTTAATAAAGGAAGTGGTGACAGATCCCTACCTATGGCAGCGCTAAGATATCAATCAAAATGTCTTGTTTGGCTCAACAGCTCTCATTTCTTGACCAGCTGAAGGGATGACAATTCTCTTTTCTTTTCTTTCTTTTTTTTTTTTTTTTTTTTTTCATACAGGGTACTGAAATAGGGATTTCAGTAACCTCTCTTTGGAAATACTGTTTGTGTACTCGACGTTTTATTGGTTTACATTCTTCTTAAATGTTATAGAACAGTACGCATTATTGACAGATATTTGCTGATTTATTGTTTTTAAATTCAGATTTGGATCAAGCAAACTATTCAGGAATTAATAGAGAAATTGTCTAAAGCATGAAGCTGAAAAAATTCTTCAGAAACAAGGTATTCAATATTTCATTCTGACACTGTCAGATAAAATACTTGAGTTTTTATCCAACAATATATTTTTGTTCAGAATAAAGTACTAAAAACAGAGATTAAGTTTATTTCATTTTGGTGGGGAAATATATATAATATTTGTATCAACCCAAAACAATTCATTCAAAAAATCATAGCAATAAAATACATCACAGTTATTGGGACAGCTATTTGTTAAAATTCAAGTATAGAAACACTCTCAAGTCCACATTCGCTGTCTTCTGAATGGGATGACAGCCCTTCTTGTGCCCTGCAGGACCAGGTATCCTTTCCAGCCTATGAACCTGCCAGCAGCTTTGAGCTTCTGCTCTATACACATTCCCTCAGCTGCTTTTTAACAACAGGGGGAAAAAATGACCTTATTTTTCTTCATGCTTCCTCAGTTATTGATTTCTCAGTAATATCCTCCTTCTTTTCCCTTCCTTTTTAGGGAGGGTTTATGTTGTCAGGGCCAAACATTAGAATTTCTGTAGCATCCCATAGGATTAGTGGCAAGTTGCAGACATTTAAGAAAAACCCTGAGAAAACAAGCATGAAAGTCAGTGAACCTGACCACAGCATTCACGTGTGGGGTCTGGTGATCACAGACTGAGCACTTTCCTAAGCCAAAGGATACAAAAATAAACAGTAATCTTTAGTAGAAACCCCCAAACTGTGAAGTGTCTAACCCATTTTTAAATCCCTTCTCAGTTCTGGCATCAAAATTTCTATTGTGAATGAGCTTTTATAAGATACTCATAAAGATTTTGCAAGATATTTAATTATCCATTAATTTATCCAGCAATATTAACTATACATAACGTGGGAATTGGCAATCCACATACCCTACAGAGTAACTGTTTTAAGCAGTCAAAGAGATTCTCAGTGTACTTTTGATGTGTAAAAGCATGTATGTCTTTCCCTCTAGCTGCACTCTGGCATACCGAGGTTGCGTTATGCAACAACCTACCTAGTTGTTGCTTCTAGGAAGCACAAGTCAGATGCCAGTTTAAAACCTTTGTGAACAAACAGTCCCAAAATCAAACTGTAATGTGTGCCACTTAAATGTCCCTCTCCAGACTTCTAAAATTTACTTTTTAAGCATTCAGTTTGACAGGTGTTTTGATGTATAAATCATGCCCATAAATTATATCTGAAACTGCTTTGGTGTCTGACAACAAGCAGAGAGTAAGGATGCCACTTATCTGGAAATGTGATGAAAAATGACACGAAAGAAGACCTTGCCTGTCCTTCAATGAAACACAGGCACACTCAGAGAGATGACTGCCCTGCATGAAGCAAAGTGAAAATATCTGCCCTGGCTTGACCAAGGCGGCTGAGCTCCATGTCCAGCTGAGTCCATCACCAATTCCCGCACTGTTGCAGGCTCTGTTTACAAGCCACTTCATGTTCCCTTTTTAAAAGATACATCTGAACATTCTATTATCTTGTTTCCATTAAACAGAGTTCACAGCTTGTATCTATTCACACAACATTGCCATTATGCCCATTAAACATCAAGCCTAAGACAGAGAAAAAATTGTGAATCCTTTGCATTATAATAATCAGAATACATCTGCCCTATACTTTTATTTTATTTCACAGTTTAGTCAATGTTTCAATTTCACATGCAATTTTTAGAGCACAGCAGCGGCATTTTTCCAAGTCCAAACCAAATTAGTCTTTCATTATATAAATTCAATTCAGAGTATAAAATATAATAACTTATTAGTTTTAGTGCCAGTTATTTAATCTAGGTGTAAGTAAAATTACATATTTGATAATTTTTCTAGGAATTAACATTGTCAGTTTTTTTTGATAACAAAGTTTGATTTCATTTTCATCTGTTATTAGAGACTCCTAACGGTGGAACCAAAAAAAAAATACATTTACTCTTTCCAGTTAAAATTGAAGAAACGAGCTTCTCAACTGAATCAAGAAACCATGCCCAGCAAGCAGCAAGCTTAGCATGCTTGTTATTGTCAGGACCGTGGAGGGATGTAATCAATCAAAACATAGCTGAAATAGAAAGACATGGTACCATGGTATTTGAGAAAAAAAGATAAGCCAAATTCCTGAATTCTCAAGTGAATTTTATCACAGAAAGATGGCAGAGTCATACCAGAGCAAGCAGCACAACATTTTTGAGTGCAGTGCACAAATAGTCGAGGTTATGCAATTGGGCTTCAGTAGACATGAAGTGATTGGCACTGCCTAAGAAAAATATTTGCATTTGTTTTTTTTCTTTTGGCTGGTGAGCATTTCTAAGAAGTCAAGAAATTTTATCCGCTTTTGCCATTAAGACTGACCATCTCCCCAGCTCTTCAGGACAAGGGTAAAATATGATCTGCATTTCTGAACAAAATTGTGGTGCATGGTTTTGAACAAAATTGTGGTGCATGGTTTAAGTTCACTCAGCTCAGATTCACAGTAGCATTAGACATTAAGCTGCAAAAACACTGTCTAAGATGAAAACAGACAAACTGCCCCCCCTTTCAGGAAAGTGACAGTGTTGTGTTGGAGATTTTCAAAATGAGGAGCTAAGCACTTGTATAGAAAAACCCTATAGCAGTCATATAAAATTTTAATATAATATTTCACACAAAAACAATAATAAAAAATCTGCTCAGTGTTTCTGCAAAAGAAAAAAAAAAAAAAAAAAAAACACCACCTCCGAGGGGGAGTTGCCTCCCCTGTGAGCTGTACCCCATAACATCATTGCAGAGAAACCAGGACCCACAACCTGCCCATACAGCCCCCTGAACAGCAACATTCTTCTTGCTTCAGCATCATCTGAGTTGTTAGAAAATAGTTTGTTTGTCACATATGCTCTCTAAGTGTGAAGTCATTCAAATGAAATGAAAGGCAGTCTGGTGAAGCTCATTCATTAATTTTCACAGCAGTTGGTGCCCTGTTGGCATTTCAAATTAACGTAAGGAAAAGTTCAAGAGATTTAGCTTCATTTCAAATCATGTCTACTATGATTTTCAAGAAATGTTACAAATAGATTAAGTTACATTAGTAGAAGCTAATTGCAGAGCAAAAGAGAAGAATATTAAATGCTAAGTAGCACACTAATTTCAAAGTAATGTAATTTTGCCAGATGAATCACCTCCTACACGAAAGACTGCACTCAAAGAGTGCAACAGTGATGGTGCATCACTGTGCAATGCTGCAGTCCCAAAAGATGGTGTTTGCAAGACTTAAATTGAAAGGGAAGAATTTTAGACCTGTTTTGTTTTTGTACAGCTCCAGACCCTTAACACACCTTCCCTATATTTTCTAAGGGTCTAAATAAACCTCTGCAGGCCTGCAGTTCCTACACTTATAGTGAACTCTTTAGAGCTACTGAAAAAAAAAAAAATGCAGATCTTTAGGAACATGCATGAGCTTTTATGATGGGGCTTGAGCTTCCTGACAAAGCTCCGAGTAGCTTTTTATGTATTGAACTATCCTGATCTGACCATTAAATAAGAAATTCACATGAAAAACCTGTGATCTGGAGATGCCAACTGAGAGAATTAAAAAGCACCATTTCTTCCCAAATAATAGACTATTCAACTTACTTTATGCATTACTTCCTTCCCTGGTGAGTAGGGAATATCCGCATGACAATGCTGCGCCTTCTAACTGAAAACACTTGAGAACTCAAAAAAAAAAAAAAAAAAAAAAAAGAAGAACAAAATGTGATAGCACCGGGGAAACTTAGAAACTGTAGTGAGGCATTACCTACTTACACATCTGGGAACTATTGGATGTTGGATCAGGAGAGGACTGAGGTGGAGTGCTTACCTGTTCCTTGAGGAGGTGAGAGTCACCTCATCCAAATCGGGTATCACAGTGCAGATGGCTGTATTAAGCATTTCCTTCTTACTTAACAGACAGAAATAGATTCTTCTACATTGTGATTTATCTTTCCCCTGTGAAGTCGGCAGTACTGTCAATTTTTCTTCATTACTTTTTTTTTCCCCCATTGTCCATAGCCTAGATAATCTTCAAAGTTCTGTGGGTTAAATCATACTCTCTGGTGTATGCATGCTACCGAGAACCTGAAATGAGGCATTGGCACCCTCGAGAGGGTACACTGAAGGGATATTTATGAGGTAGGAAGAAAGGATGAAATTCATCATGTTTCCAAAAAAAAGTTACCTAAGGGCAGGACCTGCACTGCAGTGGCAACACATCAGTCAGGTCTATATGCGTGTTGACAAATAGACAAATTCTCACAGGAATAAAACATTTCATTGAAATTTTTCTGACCTTATTTTTCTCTAAACAAGCCTGACTTTATGCTGAAACAGCAGCTGGAGCTGTAGAGTTTCTGTGATCAGGTGAATTCAGAACTGAGTTAGATGGAGAAACAACAAATACCCCATGGTACTTCACAAATATTTCATGCCATGGGAGTAGGAGAAAAAAAATCCATGAGGAAGCCATTTTATGCTTGTTATATTCAAAGCATGGGAGGAACACTGTGATTACAGTTCTGACCTTAGTAGACATGGAAGAGCTGCTCTGTTTTGTTTGTTAGTTTTTGTTTTTCAAAGTAGAAGCTGCATAAACAGGATCTTTATAATTGTGCAGTATTTGCAAAGACTGCAGACCCAAAAATTGAGGAAGTATTAAAAAAAAAAAGTATAGGAACTACATTGTAGAATATTTAATAAGAGAATTAAGGAGCAAGTCTAGGAAAGAGTAGGAAAAATAAACAGCTTAGTGACATGAAATCATTTATGTCTTTTTATATTTAAGGCAGCCTGATGGTCGGCTCTTAACTAGCCTAAACCACACAAGCTTCTCTTTCTTTTCTATGCTATAACACATAACCTGCTCTTCAGCAACCTGAACATGCTCAGCTCCTCAGTATAACATGCAGGTGACCCTGTTGTAAGGCACATTTTTTAGGGCCTGCTGACATGAAACCCTTGAACAAAACAGTGTGTAGACCACTGTCTTTTCACAGGCTTCATAGAGAGCAGAAGGGCCACAATTCAAGAAGAAGAAATTGGGAGAGCTGTTTGTGGGTTTCCTCTGTTCAAAGCCAACTAAGCAAGTCTAAGTTCCCAGTATGGTTCAGAAGCAGAAAAGCCTGGAGGAGATCACTTACAAGGTCAACGTCAGAGGGTACAGTCACATCCTATACTGTCTCTGAATCAGACTTAAGGTCCAGGTCTAGCATGAGATATGTTTTAAATGCTGCAGTTGTTTGTTATTCAGAGCTGAGTAACAATACTCTTCCCTCCTTGATAACTGGTATCAGACCAATGGAACAAGCCCTATCTGGAACTTTCTGCATATACACAGGGATGATTTAAAGGTAGCTCCCTTTTGCCTACCTTCCGCTTGGGCTCTTAAAGATGCTTTTACCTGAATTCCATCTGTTTCCTCACCACATGCATTTACGTGGTGCACTGCCTCATCCACAGCTTCACCCATGCTCATCTGATATTCATAAATTATGAAAGCACCAAAAAAAAAAAAAAAAAAAAAGCTCTGTAGAGAGACTCTATTCAAGTTTTCCACAAACCCGTAACTTAGCTATTTGAAAACACTGACGTTGTTCAGCAGCGTGCCAAGTATACTTTACAAATAACTTTGTATAACTACCCATTTCCACAACGATTTTGCAAGATATCTGGAATTGCTTTGACTGAATGCCATAGCCACAAATTCTACCTGTGACATGGAAACATTGTGTCAGTTGATCTGGGAAGCTAGAGCCAGTAGGACAGTGGAGCCATACCCACACTGCAAACTCAACTATGTTTCCAGAGATGCCACTAGGGTCAAGTTTGGATGTTTACAATGCAGATAATCCATATGGATGAACTTGAGTAATAACTTATGCTTGAACTGAGCTATGTTCAACCCAAAATCTGCAACACGGTATAAATATATTTAAAGTAGAATAAAACCTCTATGCAATGGAACAATGGGATGCTTGAAATGCAAATGTAAATAATTTCTGCACATGAGACAACATGCTGTGTGAGGTTTTGACCACCTTTTAAATAAATAAGAGGGAGAAAGCAAAAAAGCAAAAAGGGACTGTAATGATGAAACTATCATCTCAAGCTGTTATCTCATCAATCGGAACCAGGCAAAAAAAGTCATGCTGTATGAAAGGCCGGGAATGAGGATCTCCAATCGCTGCCTGACATTTAGTCATTGCAGATAAAGGCCTGCTGTTTTGGAATGATCTCTGTTCTCCAAATTAAGCACTAAGAATATTTTTCTGTTAATTTTCCAAAGGTTGCAAAGTAATGAATAAATAAAAATGCATATAAAATATCAAAATAAATAGTCTGAAAATGTAATATCTGATTCAGTATATGCATAATGTATTAATTACTAGCACAATGTTGAGAGACAAGGCACTGTTGTCCATAACAGTCCCATATCAGAAAGGGGACTTAGAAATTACCATATCCAAAGAGGAAGAGATGGAGATTCACATCTAGGATGATTTTTAAGAGCAATGGGAAAATCTTGGAGAAAGAAAAATGACCACAGGTGTCAATGGGTTCTCTAATTGTAAATGTCTACAAATGAATCATGTATCTTGACAAATACTGTCATCTTAGTATCAACAACAGAGTCTCAAAAACTGTTGTGGTGTTTGCAGTATCTCACAAACATTCTGATTTAAAATACTTTTCATCAGAAAATGGTGTTTCCTGATACCTAAATATTCTGTGGGAACATATTGATTCCATTATTCCCAACAGTAAATTGGGTTGAAGACGGAATTTCTGGGAAGGTCACAACATCCTGGGACAACTGCTATCCTGCTACTATTTACATTTTCCATGTGCAGCAATGTTTAGTGGAGCAACACACAAACACCTTTAAAAATCCAGACTGAGGACCTCAAATCACATTAATCAGAGATTTTATGAAGCAGACATCATGTTCTGCACAACACACTGCTTAATAAGCACACTGCTACGTTTTATAGCAAATAGAGTCTCTAGGGAAAACCAGCCTCTATATTCTCCGCAGGCCTGAAATTCCTCTTTTTCCCCAGGGAATGCCAATCAGCCAACAAAAGAAGAAATTAAAATGGGTAACATTTTGTTCTTTGAGAGAGAGAGTGGATCTCTACACCAAGAAGATAAAAACAAGATCTAATAGTTACAGACCCTTCCACACACACCCCTTAGGAACACTCAGTAACTTCCACCAAAAATTAATAAATAAATAAATAAAAGATTTTTTTCATCCTTGAATACAATGGGCCAAAACACACCATAAGAAAATTCACCACACAATTTTGTACAGTTATTTTATACCCTGATACTTCAAGATCATTTTTATAATTATTACTAATTCTTTACATGTGGAAAGAACTGTGGGAAAGGTCCCATAACAGGACTCCAAAATTAACACAACCCAACTTCTTTATTGGCAAGAAAACTGTTAATTCAGTTACTATTGGACTTATTAGAAATGTCATGATTATCAGAAGAACAGCTGGCTTAGTTTGGAAGCTTCAATAAAACAATTTGATAGTTTGAAAGATCACAGACCTTTATACTGTAGGAAGTGAACTATAAAGCTAAACATAGGTTGGCTTGGAAATAAAAGGGTCACCTACTAAGTTGAAGGAAGATATCTTTTGAAATGCTTTTTCTCAATGACAGCTCTGAATCCAACTCACAAGAAAAACAGACACAGAAAACTTACAGCTAGAACTTCGGTTAAGAAAGGCATAAAAAGCTTTAAAAAGTTTTCCCCACATTCTTCCATCTTCTGAGCACAGTCTGAGCACAGATAAAAGCAAAACTTAGTTGTCTTACTGACTGTATATCTGCAGATATATGCTGTTATGACAGCATAATTATGAAACATAGAAATAACGTCACTAATAAAAATAAAAAGTCTAACACAGGTAAGAATAGGCATAGAGGTCTGATTGTAAAACTGCAATGTGATAGCAGACCTTTATATTAATGTTGATGGGAAGATTTGTCTCAGTTCTAATGATGATAAGAAAAAAGGCTGGCACAGAGGATTTATGCAGGAGAAGCAAAGTCCTTCTGCAGCTTTGACAACAATTTGTATCCCTAATAATGAATAAAGTCTTAACCCTTGCTGTGGCACTGTATAAAACATATGTATAACATGGTAAATGATTATGCTGATGATGCCACCCAATTTTCATCAGTAGCTTTTCATGTGCTTTTTATGTATGTTACATATATATTTATATGCATATATATACTCCTGCCTGTATTACAGATGGCAAAACAGAAGCACCAAGAAGTGAAATGATTTGCCAAAGATCACCTAGGAGATTAAAATCTCCTGCAATGGCAGACCACAGCTTTATATCTTTAGAGCATGCAGCACAGCAGGTTGCAAGGCAGCATTGTTCTAACCAAGCCAGACTCATCGTTCCTCATTAGTTCTCTACATAACAGAAATCGCTGCACCTGTTTACAAAATTTTGGCTCCCTCTGATTCACACAATCTCCTTTAAACACCAAGGTGATATATTTCATAGTTCAGACTATTATTTTTGTAACCTCCTTTACTTTCTATTTTGCTGTGAAAGAAACATGAGCAAGGACATGATATTTCCTTGCTCACATGCTTTTTGTTCTTTCTACTTTACCAGTTTTCAAGAAACTACAGGCAGAATGAAAAGCATATATGTTGTTCTCTCTTCCTCAGGAAAAATATAAAAATAAAAATAAAATGTGTTCAGATATTCACAAGATTTATGCAGTCAACAGAACTCAATCATATCACTTCTCTTTATTGCAGTCACGCTGGAAATGTGAGTAGATGCAGTTTGCCTTCAAAAATGACAAAGAATTATGTTCAACTCTAATTTACCAGAGAAGTTTACAGACATATATGGCTTGAGGACAATCTTTTTTTTTTTTTTTTTTTTTTCCCCCTGTCTCATGCCCCAGAGATATCCTTGACCTACAGTAATTATATACTTGAGGCCAGGAAGGTTGATGTAACTAAACTGTGGTGACAGCAAAAAACAAATGAGTCCATGACATCGGATAAGAAAGTAACATGCACATATATATATATATATATATATATATATATATGCAGCATCCAAAAAAGGGAAAGGAGACAAGAACTATGAGAACAGGGCTTCAGTACCAAGATCACATTTGGCATACACAAATTATCAAGACAGTAACAGACCAGCTGTCCTAAGATGATGGCCAAACTACACTTGCTATGTGGTGCAGGCACACAGGAGCTGCTTCTCATACTTAGTGAACGTGCAAAATGTCAGAAGGTGAAGGCACAGTAGAGGTGGACCAGTTTTCACTGAACCAGCAAATTAATTCACAAGGAGGAGAATGAACCAGACTCATTTTGTCGTAGACTTCCATCGCATTCCCATTTTCATTACTCTGGAAACCTCACCTCTCTAATCCCAGTGCAATCTGTATCCTGCTCTCCCCATCCCTTCCACCTTTTTGGCTTTCTTCCCTAAAATTTCACCCTGAATCTGCACACACACAAACATGCTCACCTCACCTTAGTCCCTACTTTTAGCATACTCAGCTGTTTCCCCTTTCTCCAGCAGGATCAGATTCAGTGTCTTCCAAGGCCTCCCACACCTGCTTGTTCAAGCAGAAGAAAGGACACACTGGTCTAAAGCTGCTGACAACCTCACAACCTGCCTCCTTTTGAAATTAATAGCAATTGGTACCTTCCCAACTTGCTCCTGAGTCTTTATTTGATGTCAATCATCTGTGCAACCACTCATTTGCTTCAAGTTTGGAAGAACTTGTTGCAGAAGTTCAGCAAAAAGATAGTTCTCAGCTTTATGAGAAACAGTAGCTCGAAGCTCCTTATCTTTGGTGTTGTTTAATCACAAGAACACCTTCAAGCCAATGTAACATTTACTGGAAAAATGTGCAGCCTACATCAGCTCTTAAATAAAGCCCCCGCAGTGGGGCGAAAATGGCTCAACCAAAGTACATGGAAAAGCTCAGAACAAGTTCAAGGTATGCTGGCAGCATAATGAAACTTGCTTGTGAAAGTTTAATCTTATATTTTTCCAAGGGTAGCTAGAACCTATTTCTGTCTGCTTTCTCATTCTTTGTGGTATGCAGGAAATCTTGTCGTAATCATACAGATCAGCATAGCTTATATTTATTGTTTAATTATGAAAGAGCAATAATGAAAATGAAAAATGGTAATATAGATTTTCAGTCATATAATTTCAATGTTCCACTTTGCTAAAATGATGTAAAACATCCTTATTAGCCAGAAAAAATGCTGAAACAGCGTTAAAAAAGACAAAATCCACAGCCAGGCAGCAAGCAAAAATGTTATGGACAAATTTTACAGAGTTCCCAGTTCACTACTGCATTGCAAATATGATAGCAAAGAACAAATTTCTGTCTCCATCACATTATACAACACACAAATATCTCAGATTAGCTCTTACTGTATAAAATCCATCTTACAGCAGTGTTTTGATATGTCCAAAACAAGGGTACCACTTATGACCAGACAAAATATATTTTATTTGTTCTTGGATTTTCGGTGCATCTTCATTTATGGTTAAAGATTGCAATTACTTGCCTTCATAGTTACATGAAACATGATTTACTTGCACCAACGACCTAAGCATTTCTGTCACTGTGTGAAGTTGTAGTATCTAAGATGCTGCAGCCATTCGATAGTCTAAGCTTCAGACACCACTGTGTTTAAATTACAGAAAATGCTAGCATGTTAATGGAAACAGCTATACACACAAAAATTAGATTAAAATGAGTATTAAAGTAGCATTAATGCTGGGAGTTTAATTAACTTCTCTGAAAGTCAGTGCTCTCAATACATTGGAAATCAGACATCAGTAGCTGAACATGCAAGGAATAGAGAAGCTGAGGGAAGAGAAACAATGAAATGATGCAGCTGGAGGGAGGTGGAAGAGATGTAACTGAAGGTCACAACACTGTATGGCCGCTAGCTTAGACAATCAGACACTGGAAAGAAATTTTCTACTGATTTAACACCAAAGAGGAGATGATCTAGGGACAGCCATTGCTGATGCCTGCTATACTGGGGAGACACAGCAGCCTGCCTGCGCAGGCATCGGAAGGTCAGCGAGCAGCCTCAGGGAGCCCTAAAATTCACAGCACAAGAGTGCCAAGCAGCTGAAATTTTTAGAAGCATGGGATAAAACAGCCTCACAAATCTTTTTATTACTGTGGCTGTGCTGGCAGGTGCTCAGCTCAGCAGTCCTCTCTCCAACACTTCATCTTTTTATTTATTTTGAGTACCTCTAACATTCCTTCAGTGCCTCCATCTATACACAAGAAAATAACTGCAAAAGAGTCCTCTCTCCGTTTCTGACACACCTTATCATGGATCTCATTCACACTAAGTGGTGTTTTCTGGAGGCCACAGATCCTGCCAGCTGCTACATTTTAAGGGGAAATCTTTACAGGATGGTGAATTTAGACTGGACAGGTAAGGTGGCAAAATTCCCAAATCATTTTGTTGAGTCAGAGAGGTGTCGTGGAGTGTCCATTATATTTTAAGTACAGATTCTCAAAAAATATTTGGAGATAGAGTCCCTTCTGCTTCCTTTTAAAATTTAGATTAATGTTGTTGCCCTGTCCAAGCCTTGTTTTTCTCACACCTCAAATCCCTCTATCATATTTTAACTCCAGAACACCTTTGTGGTGTCTCAGGCACTGATGAGCTCTCAAGAGAGCAGGCACTAGCTTTGCTCACAGCCAGCAACAGATTATAGAGCTCAGCAGATAAGGTGATAGCTTCTTCTTCACACAACCCAACAAATGTAAGGATTTCAGAGGCACACAACACCCTTTGGGCTATTTGTTGACACCAGGATCCTTCCCCCCTCAACATATGGCAGCCAACACTCACTTGAACTGCCTGTGTCTGAAGCCAACCCAGTGCATGTGCCCCGGAGAACTGCATTTGAAACCACCTGTTAACTTGCTGGATAAATTGTTCCAGCTCTAAGAACTACTACTTTTTTTCCTCTTTCTACCATATGTTTACCTTAAAACAATGAGATAGACAAGGTTGGAGCTGTTGCCTCTGCATACATCTACCCTGGAAGCAAAAGATACAACTGCAACTCCTCCAAGTAGCTTTAAAACAGAAAACTTTGGTACCGACAGCAACATATTCACAAAGCTCTTTGGGACTAGCTGCTCTGCGGATACACATTAACTGCCCCCAGCACCCCACTGCAGTGACCACTGCCTGCTGCACCTGAGCGAGCAGTTGTAAACCCTGCTCTGATGCGTCTCACGTCTGCTGCATTGAGGATGGATTCTGTGTGCCCCTCACCTGGCAGAGAGGCCCTTGGCATAAGGAAGAAGGCTGGCTGTGCTCTTCCAGTTTCTGTAGAGACAAATGACTTGGTCCTGACATCAGTTCAGGATCCAACTGTCAGGAAAGTACCTCTTCTGTGAACTGTCATTACAGTTCAAAAAACTCTAGTTTTTTCTTTAGATGGACTAGTGAGATGCCAATGAAGAGCAGAAGGAAAACTAAGGCTTCTTTCTTTATCGTTCTCCACTATTGACAACTAGGGTGGCTTCTGAACATGGGAGCATTAGATAGGAAATATTTATAAGTGGTCATTCTTTGACTACGAAGTCAAATTATATGGAAATATAAGCTTTAACAGCGCACTCAAAAGTGACACACAATGCAGGACGTTTGACTGCTACACAAGTGACTACAACACACAGTGACTAAGCTGTCTGTGGATACAGATGAGTTGTTTGGGAGTATATACTCATCTCTATGCTAGCCTATTATTTTTTTTTTAATCTTTTATATCATATGAAAACAACAAGTACATGTGTCGGATTTTTAAGGTTCCCACCTATGATATTAACATGAACACACATTGTATGAATATCTGGGAAATGCATTGCCTACATCCATTGCCCTATTTACTCTTTTAGGCTTAATTTAGCAACAGAGATTGTTTATCAATATTTTAGACTCAGAGACTACTCTGAAAAAGAAAGTAGATTTGAGCAGATGGCTGTTTCAAGCTGCATACCATAAGTGGGTAACGCAGAGATACGCCACTTGATGTACAACTGCACAAACACTTCTGCAAAATTATACACTGAAGAAGGCCAAGCACAGCCTTTGTGATGGAAACCAGCTCAGGTTATAATTTATTTTTTATCTTACTCTCTCTCTCAAAAACAAAACAAAGGCATGAACCACACCACATCATGTTATGCAAAGGCACATTTCATTTCAATGCATTGATTTACTGGGAAGTTAGCTTGACCTTATGCTTAACATTACTGAAGTCAGAAAACTCCCAATGGCTTTAAGTAAAAATAAAAAATAAATTTTACAGACACACTAGAAACTGGCACTTCCAGAAATCATTTTAGTTTACAGTATCATAAATTCGTATTAGCAGCTCCACTGAAAACAAAAACGAGGAAGGTAGAACAGAAACACAAGCTCTCCTCTCATCTCCCTCACTGTCAAGGTGGCTGGCTTTGACATAGGGTTGGATCACCCAGGGCCATTTTTTCTAGTGAGGTACAGCCGGTGCAATGGCCTGCTGTGCTTTAATCTGTTCCTTCTAACAGCTTAACCAGCCAAGGAAAGAATAATTGTGTTAAAAAAAAAATGCCCTTGCAAAGGTGAAGAGAGAGGTTAGGTGATCTTAGAGCACTCCTTCACCTTGCTGTCAGCAGAATAAGAAAGTAAGTGCAGCCATGGGAAGGTTTTAGCACATCCAGGATTCCCTGGTGTCACCAATATTACAAGCCACAATTTCAGCTCTCCATAGGCTTTTTCCTCCTTTTTGAGGCAGAACATCTCTAATGCTGCTCCATATCAGGTTGAGGACATCAGCTCACTGCTGGCCTCCCCACTTCATCAGCTGCTGTGCTGTGTGCTCTGCTTGCAGCTGAGAGACTGACATTTTGCCACCAATACATCCTCAAGTATCTTATACTCATTTTTTTCAGTTTTGGAAAAATAGGAGGAAGCAGACTTCCAGGTAATTTCCAGTTGTGCCATAGAGAGTCACAAGTCCTACTAAGAGAAATCCCCAAAGTAAAGAGTATAGTAATTCTGAGATTGTTCCCTTTATGCATGATAACTGTCTGCTTCATGAATTATTTTATTCACTGATGCTGTCAATCTAGCATCTTCTCTGAACATTAAACTTACTACAATCAGTTAAAAAAATTGCAATTTCAAAGTCATCTTTGAGATGACTACTACAAGAAAAGGAAAAGATGAGCATGGGGCACTAAGGATGCCCATGTGCCATGCCTAACTGAACCTATAAATTTACTGAAAATCATCCAAGAGTGGTCATCAACAACACAGTCTTAAAAAGTAGGCCAAAACTTTGTCAGAGTTAACTACTATGACCCCTGTTCACTTAGAAATACTGCTGTCTCCCCTCTCCCCTGAATGTTCCAAATCTGGTGACTGTTTTCAGAATCCTAGAAATAGCCATTACCAGAACTTATTATACTGACTAAATTCTCAAGGTAACCTTGTCCCCAGTGCCAGGCAGCCAGTGGTAAGTGGGTCAGAAATCAAAGTGCTTTTCTCTGAAATGCTGCCATACCCCGAGAATCCAGGTATATGCCTTTCTTGAGTAAATTTTCTCTCATGCAGACCAGACAACACAACTCAGGCCAGCAAAGGCTGTGCAAGGTCCTTTACATGTTTACTTTGGGACAGAAGACTAAAACCCAAATGTATAACAATCCTCGCATCATTTTTTAATTTTCATTTTTTGTGACTTTCCCAAGAGACCTAATCAAAGCTGAAAGGGCACAAGCAGAAAACACTATGAAAACATGCAGAGCCAGGAGAGGATTTTTGCAATCGCAATCAAAGAACCTAGAACTATAATGAATTGTCAGACTGCTACGATTAGGAAATGTGAAAGGTTTGTTTTTCCTTCCATGTTTTTCTTCCAGTTTAGAGAAATTGCTTACCATGACTTTTGCTTTGGTATAACAATAAAAGCTTAAGAACCATTCAACTGTTCAATAGATATACATAATCAAGATGAAAGTACTCTAAAGTACATGTTTCTATGCAAAATAGACAAGCAGAAACATCTTCAAAGGAATGATTCATACTTAAGCTATATTCTTTTCTCACATCTGTCTTTCATTTTCTGGAAATTCCATGATTTGAAGCACCTCTCACATACTTTTCACTTTTTAACAGCTCAAGTAGAATAACGTAGTACTATTATTCATATTTCATAGATGAAAAGTTAAAGCAAGTTTAATTTTTAAGATGTCTTCAAGTCAAACAAACTTTGCTTTAATGGGAACTGAGAGTTTAAAATATTTTAATGGATCTAGAAAAAAATTGATTCAGGTGATAAAGTGTGGTGGAACACATGGAATTAAAGCCAGGGGTCTGTAGTTTTTCTGAGCCTAATCACACCATTTTTTTTATTATTATTTTTTTGCCACCAAAGACAGCCCAACACTTAATGGAACAAGATTTGAAGTTATTTTTTGAAGTACCTATAATCAACACCATGAGTTACCATCTTTTTCCATCTTCTAGACCTTTTCCTCTGCATAGCCCAAATTCATGCCTGCTCTGACTGATGTTCACCTCCAGGCTTTCTGCTCTTCTAATGAATTTTATATTGTTTGTTTCAATTTGTGTTTTACTGCCAAATAAACCTAACCACTACTCTTGTTACTCCTAGAGCTATAAGCACAGCACACTCAGCCTGCAAAAAGTGTTTTTTGTAAGCAAATCTATATCTGACAATAAGCTAAGTCTTTTCTACCTTTCAACACAGGAAGTTTGCATATGCCTACTTGCCTTTTAGTAGACTATTGCACACGCAGGTATGAAACCACTTAACTTGAACTATAATCAATTAGTACTGAACATAGCAACGTATTTGGTGAAGCAGCTCACTAAAAGCTCTGACTTCCTAAAAAAAAAAAAAAAAAAAAAAAAAAAAAAAAACACAACCATAAATACCATTGTACCAATTACCAGAGGGACACATGCCCATTAGGCAAGTTTGCTGGACCATCAGCTTCCAGAGTGAACTGAATGACTCCCTCGAGCTTACTCCATTATTTCATCATGCCCTGAAAGACCTTTGGCAGAGTATCCCTGGGCTTGAAGAGGTTCCACCATCCTTGGAGCAGGGGAGATGACAGCACATTGAAGATCTGACTTGGTCCATTATAATGTGTTTTCCTGAACTACTCCTTTTGGGATGCTATTGCTTGCTAGGCAAGTCTAATATTATAGTGTTAATGAGCAGCGTGGTTCTCTAGCAATGACTACTTCACTGCTTTCATATGCAGAGCTGATGAACTTCTAGTTACACATTGGAGTAAAAGGTATATTAATCATTATTCTAACACTATCATATTATGCATTAACAGTAATATATTTTATTGGAATAATCATCATGACAGTGCATGTGGGTGGCACTACAATTAAATATTTTTCATTTTTTAGTGATGAGATTTATGATCTAAAGTTCAGCAACTCCTCTTCAGTAATTGATCTAATTTTTGTACTTTAAACACATCTGCTGCCTATTCTACAGAGACCCTCTGATTCACAAATATGGAAGCTGCAAATTTTAGCTAAATTTATTTTTTCGGATGAAATTCATACCACACAGAGAAAAGACAGAAATCACCAAGTACCAACTGTGCAAGGTAAGGGGAAAAAACACACAGTAGACTAATAACAAAAGGCAAGAATATTTTAGTATTTCTTTGATAGATCTTTCATGCAGTAAATCTTATTGATGTCTAGATATCTTATCTCTTGTTTCTGGCTTCTTGTTGCAATCTCCAGTCTTCCTCTGTCTTAACTTGAAACTACATCGTACTATAGGCATATTTAAATGTTTGGCTGATCTAACATCAATATTTTTTCCCTCTACTCCTCCTCCCACAAGATTTTCCTCTGATAACTTTATCTGGAGACTCACTCCATACCAGTTTACATCTCTGAATGTAAAATGCCATAGGCAGCATCTCAGAAGGCACAAGGATTGGTTCAAGTTTGGTTCAAGTCTGGAAGTACAGCATCACTACAAAATGCAACACATAGTTTTTTTTCTACAGTTAATAAAAGCAGCTGAAGCTACCCAATATATCTAAAATAGTTTTTTGAGGAGGTTCTTGAAAAATATTTGTGCAGTTCTGAAATTAAAATGTTTGGAGGCATGTTTGTGTGCACACACATTTGGTATTCTTTCGGTTGTCAGTACTGTTTTTTGCATAAAGGTCAAATCCAAAAAAAAAAAAAAGTGGTGATAAGAGTGTTATTCCTTTCTATTTTCATTCAGAGAGAAGGTATTGAGTAATTATCTCCCCACTCCCACTCCAACTGCAACCCCATGGTTATTTAAATCCTGGATGCCTTGAGAAAATCTTGTATAAATTTATACATCAGGGAATTCTTGAAACAAGCCCATACAGTTTAATTGATTCTTTTTACTTTTGAAAAAATACAGAAACCCACACATCCTTCCATAGGGAGAATGTTATCCCATAGCCCAGAGGGATTCAATACTGGTACAAGGAGCACTCAACCCATTGGTGAGGGTCTGAGCCAACAGCAGGAAATGTGGGCAGGGCAGACCCTGGTGAGGAATAAGAGCATAATTGGTGCTCTAAAGGATGACACAGTAGGTTTACCATGCTGATAGTTAGCAGCTAAAAACACCATGGATCCACTGTAGCGTTAATAACCCAAGAATAGCCAGATGATAAATCAGGAGGTCTGAACAAGGGAGAAGAGAGCACCTCATCTCCCAGGGTCTTGTAGGAGTTAATACTATTTATGATACCAGACTCTTACTCATATATCTGGTCTTGTCAGATTCATCACATCCTTATTCTTAATTAGCATTTCAAATGGATTTTAGAAAAATGCAAAAAGCAATTTATCTCAATGCTTATTCTTTAAAAATTTAAATTATGTGACTTGCAATGAATATAAGATTGGGTTAAATACTTGATCTGACAATATTTTTTTCCCCGACACTTTTCTTTTTAATATAAAAATAAGCCTGTCAGTGTTTTTTGAAAAGAAAAATTACTTATGTGCCTTAGAAGCCTACTTCTTTAGAAACATCAAAAATGCCTATGTTAATTCAGAAATTCAATTCAATTCGTTAAGTCACTTGGGCACTTGAAAATATTACCCTTGATGTTACTCCTGATAGATTGGTGTTTTCATCAACAACCCCATTGAAATCAAAATTCTGACAAGTTCTCCTTTTTGAAGAAAAAGCTATTTTTCTCTGAAAATATATAAATATATATATATATATATTTCAAATAGCAGCTTTCACCGGCTTGATTAAACAAAATTTATGGATTAACACCAAGACAAAGGCAGGTTTAGTTAAACATCATAACTCAGTTTTCCATTTTAGAAGGTTATTATACACTATCTTACCTATACATATTATTCTTATTTAGTCATAATTCATTTATCTTTCATGTCTAATTTAAAGACTGAGAATTTAAGCAGTTGAAATCAGAGGGTTCTAACAGATCCCTAGCAGAAGGGTCCTTCTCCATATGAAGAGGTTATTAAATAATTGGCCATCTCTGTTAAAGACATTGAAATGAACGTTCTTTACAGTTATTACCCTGTGCTTTCAGTTTACATAATTTTTACCATTTAACACAAGTAGAAGGTAATTTACAAAGTTGGCAAGTTAGTTCTCTGATTAGCAAAGACATTGTGAACGAAGGACAACTAAATGCAATTATCAGTATAATCTTGTTATCATGATAAATCTTTAGACAAAGTTCAGACAGGATCCAGTAACTTCTATACATGAAACTAAATTTAATTACACCTAGTTAGACTGTTAAATGAGAAAGCTTGGGCTAGGCTGGAAGCTTGTGGATATCTTTAAGCAAATGCTCAAGAGAGTTAACAGGTATTAATCCTATCTGCCTAGTCTCCCTGCACAGGTTTGGCAAACAAGGAAAGATGGATTTTGAAGGGGATACTGTAATTACTGCTTCTGTGTGTGTCATTTAGTGTACTTAGTATGCCTGGGATATCAACCCAAACAAACCCTTTCCCCAGGAGGGAGTAATAACCTGCTGTTACAGGTCACAGTGAAACCCACAGTCCACTCCCAGGTGCAACTCCACTTACCCAAAGCTGCTCCTGAGCCAGTTCTGTCCTGCAGCCCACATCACACTCTGGTCACTAAGCAAAGGATTAACGTAGACCTAAAATAACCATGAATCAATGATGTACACTGTTCTGCAGCGCTGCTGAGGTCTTTGACACATTTTTCTCCTAAAATATTACATTTCTGGTAGTACAAAGCCAAAAAGATACAGCTCAAAGGTCTGTACTGCCAAAACATATGCAAAGTGATAACCTAGCCAGAGGACTTGGGCTACAGACCTTGGGGCCCTGCTCTCCATGTTTGTTTTCTCACACATGTTGCAGTCTATGCTAGCATACTCCTTAAAGAAAGCCCAAGATACTTTCTCTGATGTTTACACATTTAAAAGGCCTTGGCGATCTGATTCAGTGGTGTCCTGCTCTTGCTTTGCAATCATCTGGCATGGGCAGTGACACACCTGACCCACCACAGTGGAGAATTATGCAGGATCTTTTCCTGCCTATACAGTTGTGAGATAAAGTGAGATACACCCTGCCAGTTAATAGCAGCAACTAATTTACTACAAAGTATGATTAACAAAGATTGTAAAGAAAGTTTATTATACATGGGACTTGTTACACACCCTCAGAAGTACAGTAGATATGAATATCTGGAGCATCTGCATCCTAAATAACTGATGGAAGTCTAGGACAAATATTTGAAAGGGAGCAGACACATATGAACTTGTAACCATTCAAACGAAAACACTGGTTTCAAGTTTGCATTTGCACATTATTCAAGTCTTGTCTAGCTGGTGTGTGTTAACTGTGTTAGGAAATTTAACCATACATTGTATGGACAGAGAAGTTATGTCTTTCTGATCATACAAAGTCAGCACTGTTATACCCTTTCATTTCACTGTGCTCTTGACCATGGGTGTTTTTGTTTTTTTCTTTAATTTTGAAGCCATCAATATATATTAATAGATATGCATTTCAAATAATGCAAAATAATGTTTTGAAGAGACCTTTCTACTGTCCATACCTGTAGTTTTCCATCAGTGAAAGTGTCACTGGATGCAGGCAGCTCTTGCAAAGTTGTTGCCATTCTAACTGCTGCACAGCACATAAATTATGATACTATACTTCATAGAAAATCAGTCAACACAGAAATTAGCCACCTTCTTCAACACCTTAGGCTTTTAGCTTATCACATCATCGACTAACTGCTTATAATGAATAACATTCAGGGATTATTGTTACATACACAATTTACAGTAATTATGAGGTCACTGACAATGAAATGACTTATTAAAACTAATACTGCATCTGTTTCTCCAGGTTCCATTTAAGGAACTTGGCCATTCTCTTGCCATTTTGAAGCATCAATAAGGCTGTTTCCAAGTTGAACATTCATTTTCATTTGTACATAGACTACACATTTCAAAGGACAGAAACCCATTTTCGTATTAGTCACAGGAACAAAATGATCTCTCATTCACCGCCAAGTTTATTAAAAACAAAGTGCTTTTAATGTTGGGTGAAGATGGATTAAAAACATACATTAGCTACTGAAATTAAAATAGTAAATTTATTTCTTTAGTCCATAGTCTGAGGCATCATACCATTAGAAGTGTGGATTTTTAACAGATATTTTTGAACTGCAATTACTGCCGTAAGAGGCAAATCTGTACTCCGTGCAATTAATGCATTGGGATAGATATAGACTATAAAGGTGGATACTCAAAGGTTTAATTATGATTTCCTCTTTTAGAGGAAATACATTATAATATTATGACTGAGAAACAGTTTGCCAGCCACCACTGATATATATTTTTTCCTGTTTTTCTATCCTGCACAAGGAGAACCCTAAAGTCCCTACAAGAATCAAAGTATCTCATTCTACAGTACTTTTTTGCAGAGCTGCCCACCAATAAAAGCGCTACTCATGAACACAGTTTAAGCAAATAATTCACAATTACATATTCAGAAGTCACTTCTCCTTGCTGCCTATCTCCATAAATAATCATTGCCTGTGTCTGTGTACATATATACACATACAGTCTATGCTTCTTCTCTGCTGTGTGAGTAATTTGTTTCAAGTAGTAGTAGCTCTATGAAAGCTTACACTTCCTTGAGTCATTAAGTGGTATTTCTTCATTAAGTGCCCATAAGACTCTGCAGGAACTGAATCCGGCAAGTGAGACCCAGCAAGGTCGTACCTTTGACTTCATTCCCAGAGGGTGTCCCAGCCGAGGTAGACCAAGTCTGTGTCCACTTTCATCCCTAATTTAAGGATACTGAAAAATGTGGATTTAAAGTCAGCATTCCCAATATAATTCCTACATAAATAAATAAAAGCTTTTAGCATCTATTATTTCTGTCCAGTGTTTAAATAAAAATAAAACAAAGCAACCAAAGATGAAGTATAAAACAGCCTAAGTACATTTCAGTGTAATTTTTATATTTGGATGTTGTAAAGAAGGGTGAGATCCAACAGCTTCTAATTCAGCTGTCAATTAAGACAAAATTACTGATTTGTCATCTGAAATAGTGCAAGTGCTAAGCAAGCACACTCATTAAACTACAAAAGTACTTTGAAGAGTCAGACTAATAAATTCAAGTGCTTTTAAATGACCTGAAAAAAGGCAGACAAAAAATACCTCTTTTATTCTGAATTTGGCCATGAAGTCACGTTCAAGATTGTGATTCCCTTGTGAATCCACTATGCCATTAACAAGTTACAGCAGTGTTATTGGCAAAATAGAACAGGAACTCAGATTTCAGCAACAGACAAATCAGCAATGTAACACTTGAAGTAAACAGCTGTCACAACTCACTTTCAAAGCCTCTTTCAGGCTTTCTGTATTGACTTTGTAAAACAGGCGATGTTCTCCAGAATGTTGTGATGTGCTTGTTTATGACTGCTCACATTGATTCCACACCACTTAGCATCTCTTCAGTAGAATATAGAACAAAATATTTACACAAAATATTAATAAGCAATATGCAATCTCATGGAAAAATCTGGACCATATCTTCTGAGTGATGAAAATTCATTTCAGCCAACAGAATTAAGACAAAATTCATCTCTGATTTTAGGACTCCTCAGTCAACAAACTTGCAACAAGATTAAAATTAGATATTTAAAGCTTTAGGTATAACCAACCAATCCTGTTTCTGTCAACTGTAATTTTTTTGGGAAAAAAAAAAAAAAAAAAAAAAAGGAACCAAAGACTATGATATCCAACCAATGCCTAGAAATTCTAATTGCTGTTATTCAAGCAGCAGAGGAAATGAGGAAACTGAGCACAGTTTATGCAATTGCTATGTTCTTTCTAGCAGAAGTAACAACACTTTGTTTCTTACTAAGTACAAAAAAATCCAGAAATTTTAAAATAAAACTGATGTTTATACATCCTTTCTTGTATTTTCAATGTAATTAATGGAAAGTTGACTTTTTTGAGAGGTTGAGGGTTGAGCGACAATATTTAAGTGTATTGAGAGATTTACAGATTTCTCAGCTGAATTTACATTTTGCATCTTTCTAGCTTACTTTATGAATCATAGAATGGGTAACTTTTTTTTTCTAAATTTCTTAAGTCAAGCACACATTATAATGACAGTTACTTCCTATTCAGTCTATGCTTACACTCAAGATTTGGAAATGTTGAAGCACTATGAAAAACTGTCAAGCTTTTACAAACAAAGACATAAGTCAACATATACAACAAATTTGCTTGGAAAATGAATAAACTGTACACTGACCTTAGACTCTTCGGTTAATATTAGCATCTTCTTAATATCTGATTACCCTGAGACTGATTACCTAATATTTACCAGCATCATTAAGCAATTACAACTTAATAGCAACTTTGCCAAGTGTCAGGGAAAGACACAGGTCACAATTCACTGTAATTAATATTGCATTAATAGCATGTATTTTTACAAGCCCTTTGAAGCATACTAAGAATTTATACCTAGATACAACGTAAAATGTGTCATCGTATATTCAACATGCAATAGTAGGTATTTGCAGGCATTGTTTAAGTATTTCATCCTGCAGGCAATAAAGGGACAGATTACTGCAGTCAAATGGGTAACTTTTTCTTGCTTGTTATAACCATCTCCCTATCAAAGTTGCTTTGCTAAGTCTAAAGCAATAGCTCTGTTCCTGTTTCTATGGACCTATACTCCTCCCTGTCACTTCCACATATTGTCATTTGCTTTATTTGAAACTAACATGAAGGGTAATGCTAAACACTGAAAAGACGACTCTGGTTGTAAGTCAATTATGTTCTTCTATATCTTTTTTTCTTTTTGATGGGGGGAATAAATCAATTTTCTAAAGCAGGAATCTGACTTTCTAGTTGTGACTAACAAATATATATAGATGGTTTAAATTTGAATCAGTTACATCCATATAATCTGTAACTCATTAATCAGTATTGCTAAAATGATTAAACAGCAAAATTTGATGGCTTGGGGAATATTTGTAATTCTATACCTATAAGTAATAAGTGAAACTAGGGATCTTCCACTTCCTATTCTCTGCTCTGTTGCTAGTATCTGTCCAGCTCCTCTGTTCTTGATCCTTTTTGACTCTTTTAGTGACAACTTTTGTAACATTTCAGTCCTACATGTTCTTGGCAAATCTCTATTGGAAAATACTTCTAAATATATTTCCTGCACAATACAGCTATTAGTCCTATGTAAAGCTACAGTGTTTTCTGAGAGCCTTAAAGCTACAACATTAACAAAAACTTACAGACCTAGAGCTTACAGACAGATTTTCACACGCATTCCTGCGATTCTCTTGGGAGAAGTAAAATGGAAGGTGAATTTGTAAACTACCAAATCAGTTATGATCATCTAGTTGAATCCAGCACAAAACACTGTCTCTAGAGCAGCACCAGTGGCAGCAAGCAAGCCATGACCTGTGCAACTTGTGCCCAAGAGTCTTCACCAACATTGTCTTATCTAGGAGATATCTACATATACTATTGATCTTCCTTGTACCTTTACCACTTTCTTATGAACATGTATGCTTTCTTCATTAGATAAGGTTCATAGCTATAAATTGAAAAAGTTCATTTACTAGTCTGATTCACAGTGAATATTTACCAAATTTCTAATGTGAATTGCGCATCACCTATAATCTGTTTGCTGATCAGTGAGAATTAGGTTTTGATTTAAACTAGGAGCACATTCAGAGATCAGAATGATATTAAATATAATTAGCGTAACAAATTGACGCCACAGTTTTCTAAGTCATGTTTAAGACTAAAAATTTGATTCCTTTTGTGTACAAAACTTGAAGACATTCATTAGCTAGCTTGAGAGAACACAGAAACATACACTTTGAAATCATTGCTATAACCAGCTGATGTTCTTTCTAATGAAAAAACATTATGCCTGATGTAATTCTAATTACAGGATTATTGTGTTTATAACACTCTGCATTTTTACAGTGCACTAGCAAAATGCAGTGTGCTATAGACTAGGAGTTTGCCCTCCAAACAATTACACACTTGAATAAGCTTCCTCTTAGAAGTTCCACTTCAATAGCTTTAATGAGATGGGTCATGTGAGTAAAATTCCTCTTACATATGTTAGAAGTTTTCACTCCTTACTATTTAACCTTTGAGTTGTTGGTCATTCATTACTACTCCACTACCCATTAGCTGTTTTAAATTTGTTTGGTTTTTCCCCTTTTTTTCTTTTTATTTAAGCTTTGTCTATTTTCAGTAAATTTGTATGGACAACATGTCTGTTTCAGACAGACAGTATTTTTTTCATTGCCTTTGTATTTGAAAACAATATCCTACTTCATAACAAACCAAATAAAAAATACATTTTACTTTGAAAAATATAAAGCCTCAAGTCTATAAAATAAGATTAAAATTTAATTTTCATAATAAAAACACATTCCTTTATATCTTTTCTTAATACTAAAAAAAAAAACAGTGCTAGACTTCTATTTCTTTACACCTTTTATTAAAAAATGGTTTTCAGAAATGTGTTTTCAGAATATGTTTTTTTGCTCTGTTTAACTATTCAGGACAAGCTTATGTTGTGCTTTCTCTGTTGGTTTGACATCCAGCAGATAGCCAAGATCTAGAACAGCAAGAGATAGTTTTTGTTTGTTTTTGTTTTTCTTTGTTTTTCCTTTTTACCTATTTACTGCAGTACAGCAAGCATACAGCAAAGACTAAAAAAATCCCACCACTATCTCAGCATACAGCAAAAAAAATCTTGAGGTTACACTGTAAATGGCTAGGCATCATCCCCGAGCAAGTGAAAATTTATCAGGACACGGCTGAGGTATTCCAGCTTCTCTTTATCCTCCCAACATATGATTAAATAGATGCTACAGGGTCACACCAGGTGGTTGTAGGTACTGGTTACTCAGGTCAGCAGGGCCATGTCAGGTTTGTCCCAGCATTTGAACAAGACTGCTTCTGTATAAGAACAGCTGATTCAAAGCTCTAAAAATATCTAAGGACGTGGCTTATGGAGCACATTTTCAATTTGCATCTTCTCTTTAATCAAGTCACTCAAAACCTACGTGTAGCCAGTCCATAACAATGTTCACCGTAACTTTTCCAAAATCCTTCCAGAAGGTCCGACATAAGCCCTTGTGCCAGCATATACCTATATATCTCCAACTACATTCAGTAGGACTTGCATATTTATGTCTGCAGAGTATATTTATAAATTCAACATTTATAATGCCATGCTACTTATTTACTGTTGCCCATAACTTACTCTGTTTTAAAGGCACTGTGTTCTTTATCCTGTATTTCTGATGCTCTCTCCATTACTGGTTATTTATGAAACTAACTTGTGCCATCAAGAATTCTGACATCTTTAATAAAAATGGTATTAATAAAAAGAGTAAGCAACTAAAATTACAACTATAAAGGGAAACCAGGCTTGCTGACCTGTGATGAAGTACACTTGTAGGGAAAAAAATATGATTTTTAAATTGTGTCTATACAGTACAGTCCAATATTCATACACAGCCTTGTATATTTGTTTGAATAAGCTTGAGCAGCACTTAATGGCAGTTTTTATTTTCTTGGGAGATAAAGCACTTAGGTTAACATTGAGAGAGGACCTGTAAGGGGGTGTCTGTGAGGGGTACAACCAGGACCACAGTGGACATGGTAAAATGCACTGTTCTCCTTTTTCTCTGGCTGCCAAAGAATGGAATTGATCTGGGGGTTCATGAAGTGCCAGCTGCTTGGTGCACCAAACCAGAAGCAGACCTGGCAAGAGCAGAAGCTGGAAACAAGGGAGGCAAGTCACGTGCAACTTGGGACTGAGCAGGAAAAGGAATCAGACTGGCATTCAAAGGAAAATTACTGAACAGGGAGCCAGTGTGCTGCAGCACTTCTCACTAGTGGAAGCGAGCACAAAGCTTCTGTGGACAAACTCAGCAGACTCAAGCAGCAGCACACAATGGCCCAGAGACCTCTTACAACCATTATAAAGTGCTACCATTGGCACAGGACACAGAATCCAAAGGACAAAGTGCTATATGTTATGGGAATAGCAGCCCAATGTTCAAATGAAGAGAGGCCTCAGAGGCTTTTATCAACCTGAAAAGAAGTTAATCTTTGCTGTGGACAAGCTGTAGCAACAAGGGAGATTTTAAGCTAACTGTATAAAATGAAGCTGATAAGGAGACAAATGAAGCACTGTGAAGTCCAAGATGTCACGACCAAGCTCAGACAGAGTAGAAAGGAAAGACAAGAAACACTGCAGTTACCACTGTATCAATGACAGGAATCTGCAAAACAAAGAAAGAATTGAAAAACTCACTGGTGAGAAGAAAATTCATGTAATTAGCATTAGTGAAGCCAGATGGGATGGTTCACAGCATCACTGAAATGTTAAAAATCCTGTTTTATAGCCTGCTTAAGGGCAGAATGGGCAATAGAGGTAGAAGCATATATTAAAGACATCATTACTTGTTTTACGGTTATTGATTACCATGGCACAGAGTGTCTGGAATGAATACATAGCGTTTTCAGCAGCTACCTCCCGGAAGAAGCACTGGCACAGTAAGCGGGGCTGGAGAACGGGATGAGATTCTCCTTCAGCATCTACCTACAATGTCCAGGAAAAAATATTTTTATTCTGTCAGGGGTCTTCAGTTTTAGATGCTCGGCAAATGTTTCACATGCCCTGAAGTTTAAAGTTTGTACAAGTTATTTTAATATCAGTCCTCAAGCATAAGCTAATATAGTTAACTCTGCATATCACCTCTTTCTGGTAAAAAAAAAATATAGTATGCCTAATCTTGACTCCAAAGCTTGAATACACTGGGGGACAAATGATCACACAATATGATACTTGATATAAGCAAAGAGAGAAAGATGGTGAAACATTAATAGTTCAGAACAGCCTGAAATTCAGTTATTCAAAGTGACAATCCTGAAAAACAGCGGATTCATTTCTGTCCACATTATCATCTAAAGCCTGCAGGATATCCATTTCAGAAAACTAGAAGACTCCAAGACATACTGTCTCTAAGCATAAGTAATGAACTTGGTGTGGGATGGAGTGGAATGGAGTGGGTGATGCTACAGTTCTTCTTTTCTGACCATGGCTTAACAGCTATGAAAAGATATCGAAGTTCACAGATTTGCTTTAAACATGAATTTTACAACATAGATGTAAGATATCATTTGCCTTTGGGGTTAAAAAAAAGTTTGATCATTTGAATTTAAAAGGTGAAAATCATGCCTAGTAACAGGATTCTAAAGTTTGTACCTTTAGGAACAAAAAGTGTCTTCAGATCCCCAGTTACGGGGAGAGAGTATTTCTAACATTGTACTGTGATATGTATATCTGTCCATAGACAGAGGTTTCACGCCGGTTAAAAAAAAAAAAAAAAAAAAAAAAAGAAAAGAAAACTAAGCTGAAGAAAAAATTCTAAAGTTACAATTAAGCAAATAGGGAACGATATGGAACCTCCCTACTACTTGATCCACAGACAAGGTGCAAACCAGTCAAGAAAGATGACATGGTACTTTCCCATTTAAATAGTCCCTGTAGAAAGCAAGTGTTGTGCTCTCCCTAGATTCATCCTTTCACTACAGCTGTTCATATCACTGCACCATGTGGATACAATGCACAAATACCAAGTTTCAGTCATATGGCCCAACAGATCATCTCAGGGATTAATTGCAAAAGCAGAACTCTGATTTGGGGCCTGAGTTAAGAGAAAAAAAAAAAAAAATGTTTATTACCATAATATTGCATAGTTTAGTTTCATATGTTCATGTTAGAAAATTTCTGATGTTAATGCAACTCAAAATTATACAGAATGCTTTCACACAGAGCTGCAAAGTTTGTATCCTTTAGCCTTTCAGATGTTTTTAAAATAAAAAAAAAAAAAAGAAAATACATGTATCATTAATTGGAAACCTTATTTATCTAGTGATTTGTTTTAATAAAGGTATTCTGTGGTTGCATAGCCTATATAGAATTTATCAGCACAAACAGCAGCTGATGAGAAAAGCTTTAAGTTTTTTCACATTGTCCTATAATGTTAAACTCAAGGGAACTCATCATTTAAACATTACTACGCACTATGCATTAAGCACCCAACACAGCACTTGCTCTTTGCATTTTAGATTACATTAGCATCATCACTGGAAGCCCTAGCTTCACCAGGAAAAAGTATTCAAATCAAACTTCTATAAGATCTCACTAAAAACAAGATATGTCTTCAGTCTACTTCAATAGCAATCCCCATATAGCAAAAACTCAAGTACAGCATTGCATAAAATTTTTGTGCCTGTACAGCATATGCCCTATTGACCTCTTCCGTTCAATAGGAGCAACAGAGTTACAGGAACGACTCTTAACTGGAAACAACAATCTTAAGGTCATTGCTTGAAAACACAGGGCTTTGTTAAGTAGATATTACAGCAAAAACCCGCAGAACTCTTGAGCACAAACTAAAATGTTTATCTCCAAGGTTATTTTGAAATTCATTTCAAGGAAGCTGAAAACACCTTTTCAATGTCAGCAACCATGATTAGGTACTCTGAAGGCAAAAATCAATTTTGTTAGAATTTGAGTTATGCACAAGCATCCAGTTCTATATGTTTTGATCCTTTGTCAGTCTATTTCTGTTTGTTATATTGTGATAATAACAGGGATAATTCCAGCATGAGCTGGAAGTCATATTTCATATTAAGTCATATTAAACCATATTGTCATATTAAACCATATATATACCATATATAAACCATATATAAACCATATTAAGTCATATTAAACCATACTGAATTACAGCAACATAGAGCTAGGCTTTATCTGTCTCTATGTGGCCTTACAACCACCACAGACAATCTTGAGGGACACACTGTTCATTCTGTGTCTCTACCACTTGTACCACTGCCATGCTTTCATCTCCTTTATTAGGGTCCTCCCTAATAACACTATAACACTTATTACCACCACTATCCAAAGCAAAACATCAGCCCATTAAATTAAGATACAAGCACAGGGTTGAAACCTGGATGCAATAAATAACATTTTCTTGTTCTTATGAAGAATGTGATCCTATGGCTGCAGTTCTTTCATTATCCGATAAAAACTCTAGTATTCTGGCCAAACATTTGGTAAAGTTGCTAAAACTGTATAGCACCTAAGCTGGTCAGGAATGCTGTCCTGGGAAGACAGTAACATTTTGCTTGAGGAAGTTCTAGATAGAAGAATCATTTCTTGGAAAGGCTATATACAACTATTTCTTACACAAGTAATTTTAGGAAGTAAATAAGAAAAACAACTCAAGAAAACAAGAACATCTATAGTGAGAAGAAACCTCTCAATCTCCTTGAGAGATTTTGTTTGTTACACATTTTTAAGTGCTTTAGAAAACAAATATCCTTGTCCTTGACGTCAGAATAGAGGAAAGCAAACAAAAGAACAAGAAACAAGTGTTCTTAAATCATAAAAAGACAATTAAGGCAATGAGGACATTAAATGACTCAGGAGGAGAGAAAAGTCTGCATTTTAGATCATTTAAGATCTCCCAGGTCCTAAGCTGATGCTATAACTATATTCCATCTGTTGGAGGTTTTTGATAAATGTAGAGTTTGAGAACAGGTTAAAACACTGGAGGTTAAACTTAACTGACTAATCTGTCAGTTTTCTAATACTGCCATTTTACATAAGGGAAATTAAGCTGAAATAAGCATATTCAGATTTTCAGAAGGTATTTAATGAGATTTCACCTTCAAAACTGATTAGCAAATTAGGAAAAAAGGGGTTAATCAGGACTTGCAACTAGATAAGCACTGGCTCAAGAACAGGAGATAACGTGTTCACAATTCAGAAGACATTGTAAAGCACAACAGTTATTTGAAAATGTTTAGAAAATAAGATACATAACAGGCCACATCAATTGTCAAGAGAAAAGTATTTTTTTTTTCCTGCTACAGAGTATGAGGCTCCATAGCTAGAGAAGTGGCATAACTTTATCACAAGCATATCAGAGCTGGCTGCCTCTCCTGCAGCAAACAGGAATGAGTTGCCCCAGCTACCTCCCACCCAAACAGAAGGGAGAGTAACAATGCATCCTGGGGCAGCCACAAACCTCTTGTCTCACCCAGTGCTGTCATCTGAAAGAAATACCTGAGTGGGATTGCTAACAAATCCTTCTTTAAGTGCAAGTATGACCGGCTCACCATGAGCCTGGAAAGACATGTTGAGTGGGTTTCTGTGTTGCTTCCTCTGGGATCTGTCTGCTACTAGTAGAGAGTAGAGAACACATTTATTAAATGTCCAGGTGACACGAACACATAAAGGTTGTAAGGATAAAAGGCTGAAGACAAGCAAAGAGAAATCTGACATACTGCAGAAATAGTTGAAAGTATACAATTCAAAAAATGTAAAAGTACATCAGAAATATTCATCCACATGGAGGTAACGGGAACAGGCTTCTTGGTCACAGTGTTTTAGAAAGAATTAATCATTGATGACAAGTGAACAGGAGTCACTAGCACCACGCTATAATGAAAAACAATATATACACGCCATAGGAGGATGCAGCCTTTCTACTCTCCATCTTCACTATTGATCAAGTGGAAACAACAGGCTTAAGCCACAGAAAGGAAAGATTTTAGGGAGAACATCAGGAAAATGGACAGTGTAATGTCCAAATGGACATGAGAATCAAGAGTTTAAGATAAATCTCATCATCAGTGGAAACTTCAGAACTCATTACACAGCCATTTCTTAAGAATGGCTAATTCTTCATTCAATACTTAGGAGGAATAGTAAGTCACAAGGAAGACCTTCATCCAACCTCATTTTCTCTGATTTAGAGGGGCCTCCATCATTTACATTAGAAGGCTGCTCTCCCCACTCCCTCTGTATGGCAAGTGGAAATAAACAGGCTTTTACTCCGAAGCACTTTCCACAAAGACTGTCGCTCGTGACTACAAGAAGCCTAGAGATAAGTTTCCTGACTCTGTATATTAATGAAATGCCTGCATTTAAGCATTGTGAATAGAATACTATGGCTCTATGTGGTTTGAAAAAGCTTATATATGTGGCACAGCAGTTAACTGAGTCCTCCGTGGCTGCCTTAATATACTGCTAAGCAATAAATTGGACTGGACATTGGTAAAGGAATAAATAAGTTGTCACAATGAGGAGGGGTAAGAAAGCAGAAGCCTCACTACTGGAGAGCTCCTCCCAAATCTGCATCAACTACTGAACAATAGATGAAATACTAAGACCTGAACAGATTTCAAGTGTCTCTATAATTGGTTCAACAGAAGGAGAGTGCAGTTCAGTACAAATTAATTCAGCAACAAACAACCAATCACCCTATGCACTAATCAAAAAGAGTTTGAAAGGTCTTATGAGAAAATAGTTATGACTGGTAGTCAAACGCTGTTGTAGTTTTGTTGATTATGTTGTTGTGATTTTAATAGCAGAAGAGTAGCACAGCTGTCAGATCTGTGGCATCCTGGCCACACCACTACTGCTGGCTTAGCACCATATGACATCAAAATTTTACAGCCTTTGTAGATTAGAATGTGAAAAGTATTTAAAGGAGCTGTATGTTTTCATTTTGGAAGGAAAAAAAATTGAAAGAAAATTGAGATGGCCTAAAAGATATGTTTAGTAATATAACTAATAAAAATGAAAAGAAACAAAGTCAGATCATCAGATAGTGCCTGAGAGGACACAGACAAGAACACCATGAAAATTTACAATACCAATCCAAAAGTCCTACAAATGTTTCCAAAAGTAATACACACTAAAATTATTTGATATGTTTAGATTTGAGGCAGCATGACTCAGATTCCTCTCTGAATATTTCCTCTTTTTTCCCTTCTCTCAATATCCACAGTATCAAGTCTTATCTTTCTTATCTTCTAAATTTCATGCTAAAATTTCTAGGGGCTCCACTAGTAAGAGCTTCAACCAAACACATCTTTAAGGTATTCCCTTGGCAGACAAATCCCTGTTTCCTAAGGGCATTCCTCATTTAATGTTTGTCATCCCGTTTTATGATATCTATTCTTTTTTCTTCTGGGAAATACTTACTGCAGGCCAAGATCTTTCAGTCTGTGTTTATTACAAATATCATCACACAGCATTTATTTGCCACTGTAGCTCTTCTGAGATAATCCAAAAACCAGAGAATAGGTTTTAGAAGAATAAATATCTGTGGTTGCCAGCCTATTAAAGAGGATGTTTCCAGAATTATACATAATAAACAGAAACAATAGAGCTCCATCTTTGCTTTAGAGTATCATGAATATCGGTAAACATTTTATATCCACACACATATTGGTACCATAAGGCATGTTTTAGTCTACCTTTGTGATCATTTTCTTATGCTTTATTTCCAGTACAAATAAAAATACCACAAAATATTCATATACTTATTTCCCTTACATTTTTTAAAGCTTGTTTTCAACACTGTAGAAATATAACCAATTTGATACCATGAGATCACATGAAAGAGACATTTCCTTGCTGTTATTTAAGTCCCACCAAAAGCAAAATGCAAAGCTATTGAAAGGAAATTCAACCTTTCCTTGAGACAGAAACTAACCTATTGAACATGAATTACAGTCAGGAAAACCATTATTACCGGGCTCTTACCTTTCCTACTTGTACTTTCACTCACCAGTGACATAAGACAGTAAGGCAGACAGATGTTATTACCAGTATTTCACAGATAAAAGAAACTAAGTAATAGAGCCCAGAAATTATTTGCATGAGTAGTACAGGGCCAAGCATTGACTCAGATTTCTTCACTCCCAGCTTTACACTGTATGACATTAATTTTCCCATTTCCCTTTTTACTGCTTGTTGCATCCTAAGTCTCCAATACAGCATGCTGGTGAAAGTCAGGGTAGACCTCTCCATGGTTATTAGGACTCCCAAGGCCATAGAAGTGGTTAATAAATTAGAGAAGATTCTTTAATTCCCTAACTACTAACCAAGGTAGATGGGATCTCTGGGACAGACCGACCTTTCTTCCCTCTAATTTTGTTTTCTTCATTTTTTAAATGAATTCTGACAAAAAAAGCCCCTCTCCCCCAGGAACTCTTTTTACATGAAGAAATGTCTAGGGATTCCAAGATGCTGTCCACCAACGTATATTAACAATTATATTAGGCTTCAGTCCATAGGACTTCACAAACCATGCCAGAGATTTGCAATCCTTTTGTTAAATTTCCATCTAAGGTGAAGCTATCACTGTCTTTCAGAGTAAATTCTACTAAGAAACATCTAGTTCCACCCAAACCAGGACTCCTGAGAGTCTTGTGTACCTGAAAAAAAATTAAATAGGAATATTTTGTACTTATTCAACCGAAGGGTCAATTCAGCATAAGAAAAGCATCTGTCTGTGACAGAAAATATTCTTATGTTTGATTTTACTCTGTACTCATGAGTATGCAAAACAGTAATCATAACTAACTCTGTATGAGCTGACAGACTGCAACAATATTTGTCTCAGTTAATTACTTTTGAGAGTTAAGATTTATTATTTTTTTCCTCCAAGATTTACACTCACCACTGGAATTTTCTTTTTTTTTTTTTTTCTTTTAATAAGACTGTCAAAGCCTGAGAGCAGACACATCCAAACCATGCATAGTGACAATTCAAAGTCACTATGAGGTTCATAGAAGAATCAACAAGAGGTGGCTTTGATATGTTGGCTATAACAAATAGCTTTAAACAGAAGCTGAATTAGTAGGTGAATTACTCCAACAACAGCCAAAACTCACATATCAATTTTCAAGATAAACCAGAGTCCACAAAACAATTCTGTGCATACTTTTGTGATTTTTTTGATTTTCTTCGGAAAGAGATGTATCCAAAGATAGAGTGTTTGTTAACATTTGCTGTATTTAGAGTATGGCTTTAATTTTTAAAAGGTATGAAATATTTGGGATGGCTTTTGAGTTCAGAGCATCATTTCTCTTTCTCATCATGTCAATGAGAACTTGCCCAGCTGAAAAATTAATGTTGGATGGAAGTCAGGTGTGAGCTCTGTGTGGCTTTATTTCAGCTGTTGTTCACCTTGTTCAGCCTGGAACAGGTTTCCCTTCACTGAATCTTTGCATCATTTCTTGCATGTATTTCAAAACATTTTTGTGAAGCTTTTAAAATTTATTTGTCCCCACCAGGACCAAATGAGTCATTCATAATGAAAACCACACCAAAGTGTGGTTTCTGTCTGCAGATTACCCATGAACAAGTTACAGAAACCTCTAGTGAATTTATTATTCTGAAGTATTAAAAATTTCTTATATGAGTAATTAATCAGATTTGCAAGCTGCTTGCAAGTATTTCACTGAAGTTGTGCATTCTCTGCTCTGCTGGTTGGTTTTCAAAGTATCATACTGCTTTTACTGTTTTATTGGGTCTGTTATGAGTTTTTAAGTCAAATGATGCCAACTATTTATGTTCACAGTTAGATATGTAAATTTTAAATTACGTACTTGAGTGTAAAAATTAAAATCCACAGATCAGAACTGGAATTATTTTACCATTTCAAAGAATATTGCAATATTTGTGCTTAACACTGTATTTCTGCTAATCTACTTGTTGTAAAGTTTCCATCCCAGCTATCACAGAAACTAGCTCCCAAAGTTACAGGACAGTAGCCACTACAAAGCCATCTTAAAATTGAAACAACTATTTACTATTTCAGTGTTGTGCTGGTTCTCACCTTTGTTTTTAAGGCCTAACCAAGTAGGTGATTAATATGTAATTCGTATTATTAAACTGTTTTCCTTCCTCCTGGATGATTAATGAATTGACTAAAAAGACATCTCATTTCTTCTTAAAATATTCAGCATAATTTTAATCCATGTTTTAGTACTAACAGCCAAGTCAATCTGATTTTTCTCAACTATCCCAAAATGGTCAAACAGTTCCTGAAATCAGGATATTTTATATCTGTCACACCTTAATTCAATAAAACCTCATAATTGTAAAAATCATCATGTTGTTTCTAGTGATAGGCTCTACGTAAAAGCTTTGCTTTTCAGGAAACATCTTCTTCACACTGAAATAAAAGTAACTGCTAAAATACTGAGAACCCCAACAGCTATTCTAGCCAAAATGAAGAGATCAGGCACCTGAGAATAGGATATAGCTGCTGTATCCCGTGACTATGGGTTAAATCCTTCTCCCTTGCCAACAGAAAATGCTTCTCTCAGTCATGAAGAGGCCCAAGCTACAGTGGCTTCAAGCTATCCATTGTTCTCTCCCAGTCTTATTGAGGTTTCTTCAGAGACCCAGAGACTCACCACAGCAAAATCACCACTTTAAGTTTTGTGCAAGTACAGGTTATCACAGGCAGAATGTAACCTAGCTATGCTCAACTTTTGATAATTTATTTAGAAGACCAATTCTTGAACTAATTAATTTAGAAATTACTTAAATATTTTTAAATTCTACCAAAGTCAAAACTTGCTTTGCAAAAGCCTTCTTCACTTGTGCTGTTGGGGCCAGCTCACGTATCGGCATCCAGAGGAGTACAAATACCCTTCTCAAGGCCCCACCAATACCTCTTCTGAATTTCAAATATCATTGAAAGTCCGTATTTTGAGAATAGACAATGAACAACTATTCTCAATGTATTTTGAGAACAGACAAAGGACAGCTATAGAGCTTGAACACCTTAGTTACGATGAGAGCCTGAACTAGCAGGATCCTGACCTGTCAGAGCAGCTGTGTGCCAGAGTTCTTTTTTATCTAAAGGAAATAGAATACGAAATGCAAGAGGGAAAATATTAGACCTAACTCAGAATTAATCCCACTGATAATTTTTTGCAGTTCAGAGGAGATATAACAGATGAGAGAAATCATTTTTCCATCCACATAAATACTTTTAAAGCCACAGATATGTCTGGAAGCATTTCTTGCACATGACTGCAGGCAGTCTGGGAGTCTGGGGAGCCCATAAAGATAGAAGCTAGTCATGAATAATTTTCACAAATTGTAGGACAATGAAGATAGAGAATTAGACTTAATAAGCAATACTATGAAGTTCCTTCATAGAACAATACGCTCACAACATTATGATTGATAACATCTAATACCAGCAGAACTAATGAAATTCAGCTTCTCATGCATTTATATTCCTTACTGCTACACAATCCAACACCATCAAACTCCACATTCCCACCCCCCCCCCCCCCCCCCCCCCCCCCCCAGAAGCATGTACCCCCTGGCAGCATGTATCCCATTATTTCCTTTCCCCAGCCCACCTACCTCCCAACAACCCTCCTATCCACACAACAGCCTTCATCCCACTGACGGGCCCCATTTGCCAATGGAGCAAGCGCAGAGAAGGCTGGGGCATGAAGAGCCATCACTGTGTAGGGGCACAACTGGACACCAACCATCAAAGCCCAAGGAATGCTGATTTTGAACAAGGCTACAGAGTTTTAAAAACTTGTATGAATTTACCTGTCTTTGAGACTCTTCACACTGTATCAAAGATGTCCTGGAGTTCAATGGTACAGTCAGAAAAAGGACAAAGGCTGGTGGTGTCACACTTATTTCCTTAAGAAATCCTACCAAATAAAGAGAAAAGCTAGATATTAACGTACAAAAAGCACCTTGATATTATAGTACATTGTGCTAAACTCTAAACATCATTACTGAACTACACAAGGGTCAGAAGTATGGGAAAATTACAAATTTCAGAGCAAAATGAAAAAAGATGATGAAATCTGCCAAAAACTGGATCACTTTGTTGTGGCAAAACTTATCCAAGAACTTCATAGCTAGCAGCTTACTGGGACATGGAAATGGACAAATATTTAAGTAAGGAATAAGGAATGTTCAAGTCCCCTAAGAATCTGAAGAAATTTAATGTTTTACTCAGAAGAGGATCACAAGAATGTTCCAAAGGGGAAGTTCAAAGGGTGAACACATTAGACCCCATTAACTGATAGAGAAGGAAGAGAGGTTTCCAGCTTATTTCTCAACCTAGGAAAAAGAATTAAAGAAAATTAAAGAAAAAAAGTTGAATGGAAGCTGAAATTCAGATTGAAAATGAGACGTATTTTAAACCGTGGGAAGAGTTATAATAGAAAAACATTTCCAGGAGATACAGGAGGTTCTCTACTCTCTGAAATATTTAAATAGTCTGTGGATTACTTTCAAGCAGATAATCTCTTATCCAGGAACAAGATTGCAGGAAATAATGCAATAATAATCACTTGGTATCATGTGCTATATGAATATGACATGACCATGGTTTGGCCTTCAGTCTTTGAAGTACACATTCATTTATAAATCTGTTGATATAGACATACATGAAAAATACTTTTCATCCCTTCTAGCAACAAAGAGTAGTATCTGTTATGAGATGGTCTTATTTTAGACAGTCAGAAGCACTATAACAAGGCAGAACAACAAAAAAAAAAAGGCATAGAAAATTGAACTAATTTGAGGCTTGGTTCTAATTGATAGTCACCTGAACAGAAGCTCAGCAGGATGCACAGCTTGCCTGGAAAATCACTGCTATGGTTGAGCAAGATGGGCAGGGGTAGAGGAAACACACAGGAAGGATTCATATGCTGAAGGGGGGGGGGGGGGGGGGGGGGGGCAAAGAAAACAAAGCCTTTTTTTAAAGGCATTATTTTTCACCAAAAAATCAATTCAAGTAAATATTAAAAACTGAGGGCATTACATTCTCCCTGAAAGCAAAAATAGGAGCAAGTTCACAGGACTGTGACAACTCTCACGTGACGAAATTCAGAGCTATGAGACCAGCTCTCTTCAGAGCTCAAGATCACAAGGAGGAAAGTGCTTGGGACATCCAGACCACAGACCTGTCAGATATAACCTGATCGTGTTATTAAACAGGGGGTATGTATTCCCCACCAAAGCACAGTGTGGAAGTGGATTACGACTGAATACAGCAGATTGCTTTGGGCCCTGGCATGCACCAGCCATTTGCATCTAACAGGGGCCTCGGACCCTCTGCTGCTTCCTTCCCAAGAAGAGGAACGGGGCACAGTCAAGTAATTTCTGTGAAAACAGAAGTGTGAATTGGAATGTCAGCTCTCAGTTTGAACAAACGTCTGCCTTTTCAAGATGAAGGGCATGAAAATGATACCTGACCATTTAAGCTACAAAATCAAAACCAGCTGGACTGTGTGCTATCCACCTCACTATGCTGCTGCTTGCTGAATTCTGGCAGTGGTAAGTTCTTGACATTATCCTGATGGGCTGCTCAGAGCCAAGACAGACCTTTGATTTGACAGACACTTACAGAGTAACCCACTTTGCTAAATAAATCATGTTTTCTCATGATATCATATTAATCAGATCTAAAACCCCTCAATAAATTAATAATCAAGAAAAACATTAATGCACTATAAAAACTTAGCATACAAGAAGCAGAAAAACACTATTTCCATGACTTAGGATTCCAAGCACTTGAGTAGTTATTTTATTCATATGAAGGAACATAGCATTTTCCTTCTATGTTCCTTCTATGTTCCTCCTATGTTTAATTTCTGTGGCAACTATATAGAAAGAAAAATCTCCACTTACTGCCATTTTTAAACCACTTCAGCCACCTTTTTATTAATACATGACAATTCAAATTAGATGGCTTAGGGAGTATAATTTCAATTTATGCTCAGTATGCTGAATACAATTTAAAAAACCTTTTGTTTTCCTATTCATATTCTCATGTGTTGACATTCTTATGTATTGATTTTTCTCTAATAGAAAATTAATAAAGGCTTATTTCTTTTCAATTATTGTCTATGTGGTAATGTGAAAATTGTAGGCTTGGCACAACTGAAAAGCCTGCAGTAGAAGAAAGCTATATATTATCTACTCCCACTATTGCAAAATTTAGTCTTTAGATAAAGGGAAACATCTTACTCATTTTGGACTGGTTAATAAGTACTTCTTAATACATTCTCAAGACAAATTTCCACTGAAGATCTGCACTAATATTAGGTTTGACAGCAATATAATAGAAATAACAAACAGCTTGCAACCCTAGATAACAATTTTATAGATACAAATTTCAGACCATATGTACTGCTGCATATTACTCCTGTTTCACCAGAAGCATGTTACTAATTCTTAGTTGCAAGTTAAATGAAATGACTGTTTAGTTATATCACTGTGAAGATAAAGCTTTTTGGTGAGATACACACAAAGTTTATGTCAAGTAGTAATGTTTTTTTTTAAATAGACATCTGAGCAACTGTGCAACTTCTAACACCAGTTATAAAAGATTTTCATTTCTCTTCCCATCTCATAAAAACATTCCTTGAAATACTATTTTTAATATGGTGAGTGACATGGAAAAAAACCTGAAGGACATGGGAAGTGAAGATGTGTATGAAACATGAGAATGAAAAGCAGGTACAGAATCCAGCCACCTGGGAGAGGTTTCAAAGCTCTGCCATGCATCTTCCTACACAATTTGAGCATCACATTCCAGCCAGACTATCAGTTCCTCCTCCCATACTGGGAGATGACTGTGACTTTCTGCAACATGGCAGGCAGATATGACTATTTGCACTGTTATGCTCCCAAGAGGCAAAGCCATAATCATTCTAGAAATCGCAAAAATCACTTCTATATAGATATATTATTGTGTGAGTGCTAAGAGGGGAGCTACTGTAAGTGTCATTAGAACACCAGCTACTCAGTGCTTCAAGAAAAGCAGCTAGGCAAATTAACTTAACATATAAAGTGTCAAATGTCACTAACTGGTATATTTTTATAATGGTTATAATGTTAATTAATTTGCTCTAATTTCTACATCAGTTTGTCACCTGCATGTTATTCACTTAAACATTGGAAGAGATAAATCCTACTCTTATTGATTGCAAATCTGAGGCAAAACCCAGTGAAGTAAACAAAAAACTAAATTTTAAATATTCCTTTATATGAATTGAATGAACTTAATAGCCATATTATATTTCCTTAAAATATCTAGTTATTACATCAAAATTACTTTCTTCACCTTATATGTATGGATCAATGATTTACCTTTAGATTTCCCTTTGTAATAACTAGTTATTACTACATATTACACAGATTTTTTTTTTTTAATATAGGAGAATTACAGTAATTAACTTTGTACCAATTACCAGGGTGCATATTAATATTCATATACTTTTACAGAAAGAATGATCTTGAAATCTCACAGCAGGGATGGTTAAAATGATTCATTAACGTTCTGCATAGGTTTCTTTTCTAATTCATTAAAAAAATATTAGCATAATCATGCGAAATTAATTTTCTTTAAAAGGTTGATATAAGCAAGGGATTAAGGGGACTGGTACTAATAAAAGAAACATGGCTCGCACCATGCTCTTGGTCTCCAGAGGCTGACTATCATAGTTGAGGTATTACTTGCCAGTGCACTTTGATAATGAAAAAGAAATCAGAGATAGATGGAGCCAGTTGAACTGAGGATTTCATTTCCGCATATATGGAGAGGAAAAAAAAAAAAAAAAAAAAAAAAAAAAAAAAAAAA